>NW_028270146.1:905679-1056626 GCF_037043375.1 Chiloscyllium plagiosum
CAGTGATGGGATACTGACCTCTGTGCACTGATGGGATACTGATCTCTGTGCAGTGATGGTATACTGACCTCTGTGCAGTGATGGGATACTGGGCTCTGTGCATTGATGCGATACTGGGCTCTGTGCAGTGATGTGATACTGATCTCTGTGCACTGATGGGATGCTGATCTCTGTGCAGTGATGGGATACTGACTTCTGTGCAATGATGGGTTACTGACCTCTGTGCAGTGATGGGATACTGGGCTCTGTGCAGGGATGTGATACTGATCTCTGTGCACTGATGGGATACTGATCTCTGTGCACTGATCGGATACTGGGCTCTGTGCAGTGATGTGATACTGACCTCTGAGCAGTGACGGGTTACTGATCTCTCTGCAGTGACGGGATACTGATCTCTGTGCATGTGATGAGATACTGAACTCTGTGCAGTGATGGGATACTGATCTCTATGCAGTAATGGGATTCTGATCTCTGTGCAGTGATAAGATACTGAACTCTGTGCAGTGATGGGTTGCTGATCTCTGTGCAGTGATGGGATACTGCCGTCTGTGCAGTGATGGGATACTGATCTCTGTGCAGTGATGGGATACCGAGCTCTGTGCAGTGATGGCATACTGATCCCTGTGCAGTGATGGTATACTGACCTCTGTGCAGTGATGGGATACTGGGCTCTGTGCAGTGATGCGATACTGATCTCTGTGCAGTGATGTGATACTGATCTCTGTGCAGTGATGGGATACTGATCTCTGTGCAGTGATAGGATACTGGGCTCTGTGCAGTGATGGGATACTGGGCTCTGTGCAGTGATGGGATACTGGGCTCTGTGCAGAGATGGGATACTGATCTCTGTGCAGTGATGGGATACTGGGATCTGTGCAGTGATGTGATACTGAACTCTGTGCACTGATGGGATACTGATCTCTGTGCAGTGATGGGATACTGATTTCTGTGCAGTGATGGGATACTGGGCTCTGTGCCGTGATGTGATACTGATCTCTGTGCAGTGATGGGATACTGATCTCTGTTCAGTGATGGGATACTGGGCTCTGTGCAGTGATGGGATACTGATTTCTGTGCAGTGATGGGATACTGGGCTCTGTGCCGTGATGTGATACTGATCTCTGTGCAGTGATGGGATACTGATCTCTGTTCAGTGATGGGATACTGATCTCTGTGCAGTGATGGGATACTGATTTCTGTGCAGTGATGGGATACTGGGCTCTGTGCCGTGATGTGATACTGATCTCTGTGCAGTGATGGGATACTGATCTCTGTGCAGTGATGGGATACTGGGCTCTGTGCAGTGATGGGATACTGATCTCTGTGCACTGATGGGATACTGATCTCGTGCAGTGATGGGATACTGACTTCTGTGCAGTGATGGGATACTGGGCACTGTGCAGTGATGTGATACTGATCTCTGTGCACTGATGGGATACTGATCTCTGTGCACTGATCGAATACTGGGCTGTGTGCAGTGATGGGATACTGGGCTCTGTGCAGTGATGGGATACTGATCTCTGTGCAGTGATGGGATACTGACCTCTGTGCAGTGATGGGATACTGACCTCTGTGCAGTGATGGGATACTGATCTCTGTGCAGTGATGGGATACTGGGATCTGTGCAGTGATGTGATACTGATCTCTGTGCACTGATGGGATACTGATCTCTGTGCAGTGATGGGGTACTGACTTCTGTGCAATGATGGGTTACTGACCTCTGTGCAGTGATGGGATACTGGGCTCTGTGCAGTGATGTGATACTGATCTCTGTGCACTGATGGGATACTGATCTCTGTGCACTGATCGGATACTGGGCTCTGTGCAGTGATGGGATACTGGGATCTGTGCAGTGATGGGATACTGACCTCTGTGCAGTGATGGGATACTGGGCTCTGTGCAGTGATGGGATACTGATCTCTGTGCACTGATGGGATACTGGGCTCTGTGCAGTGATGGGATACTGGGCTCTGTGCAGTGATGGGATACTGATCTCTGTGCAGCGATGGGATACTGATCTCGGTGCAGTGATGGTATACTGGGATCTGTGCAGTGATGTGATACTGATCTCTGTTCACTGATGGGATACTGATCTCTGTGCAGTGATGGGATACTGGGCTCTGTGCAGTGATGGGATACCGGGCTCTGTGCAGTGATGGGTTTCTAACCTCTGTGCAGTGATGGGATACTGACCTCTGTGCAGTGATGTGATACTGATCTCTGTGCAGTGATGTGATACTGATCTCTGTGCAGGGAAGGGACACTGGGCTCTGTGCAGTGATGGGATACTGACCTCTGTGCAGTGATGGGATACTGACCTCTGTGCAGTGATGGGATACTGATCTCTGTGCAGTGATGGGATACTGGGATCTGTGCAGTGATGTGATACTGATCTCTGTGCAGTGATGGGATACTGGGCTCTGTGCAGTGATGTGATACTGATCTCTGTGCAGTGATGGGATACTGGGCTCTGTGCAGTGATGGGATACTGATCTCTGTGCAGTGATGGGTTACTGATCTCTGTGCAGTGATGGGATACTGGGCTCTGTGCAGTGATGCGATACTGATCTCTGTGCAGTGATGGGATACTGACCTCTGTGCAGTGATGGGATACTGACCTCTGTGCAGTGGTGGGTTACTGATCTCTGTGTAGTGATGGGATACTGGGCTCTGTGCAGTGATGGGATGCTGATCTCTGTGCAGTGATGGGATACTGGGCTCTGTGCAGTGATGGGATACTGAACTCTGTGCAGTGATGTGATACTGATCTCTGTGCAGTGATGGGATACTGATCTCTGTGCAGTGATGGGATACTGACCTCTGTGCAGTGATGGGATACTGACCTCTGTGCAGTGGTGGGTTACTGATCTCTGTGTAGTGATGGGATACCGGGATCTGTGCAGTGATGTGATACTGATCTCTGTGCAGTGATGGGATACTGGGCTCTGTGCAGTGATGGGATACTGATCTCAGTGCAGTGACGGAATACTGATCTCTGTGCAGTGATGGGATACTGGGCTCTGTGCAGTGATGGGATACTGATCTCTGTGCAGTGATGGTATACTGATCTCTGTGCAGTGATGGAATACTGATCTCTGTGCAGTGATGGGATACTGACCTCTGTGCACTGATGGGATACTGATCTCTGTGCAGTGATGGTATACTGACCTCTCTGCAGTGATGGGATACTGGGCTCTGTGCAGTGATGCGATACTGGGCTCTGTGCAGTGATGTGATACTGATCTCTGTGCACTGATGGGATACTGATCTCTGTGCAGTGATGGGATACTGACTTCTGTGCAATAATGGGTTACTGACCTCTGTGCAGTGATGGGATACTGGGCTCTGTGCAGTGATGTGATACTGATCTCTGTGCACTGATGGGATACTGATCTCTGTGCACTGATCGGATACTGGGCTCTGTGCACTGATGGGATACTGGGATCTGTGCAGTGATGTGATACTGATCTCTGTGCAATGATGGGATACTGATCTCTGTGCAATGATGGGATACTGATCTCTGTGCAGTGATGGGATACTGGGATCTGTGCAGTGATGTGATACTGATCTCTGTGCAGTGATGGGATACTGATCTCTGTGCAGTGATGGAATACTGATCTCTGTGCAGTGATGGGATACTGACCTCTGTGCACTGATGGGATACTGATCTCTGTGCAGTGATGGTATACTGATCTCTGTGCACTGATGGGATACTGATCTCTGTGCAGTGATGGGATACTGGGCTCTGTGCAGTGATGTGATACTGATCTCTGTGCAATGATGGGTTACTGACCTCTGTGCAGTGATGGGATACTGGGCTCTGTGCAGTGATGTGATACTGATCTCTGTGCACTGATGGGATACTGATCTCTGTGCACTGATCGGATACTGGGCTCTGTGCAGTGATGGGATACTGATCTCTGTGCAGTGATGGGATACTGGGCTCTGTGCAGTGATGGGATACTGATCTCAGTGCAGTGACGGAATACTGATCTCTGTGCAGTGATGGGATACTGGGCTCTGTGCAGTGATGGGATACTGATCTCTGTGCAGTGATGGTATACTGATCTCTGTGCAGTGATGGAATACTGATCTCTGTGCAGTGATGGGATACTGACCTCTGTGCACTGATGGGATACTGATCTCTGTGCAGTGATGGTATACTGACCTCTCTGCAGTGATGGGATACTGGGCTCTGTGCAGTGATGCGATACTGGGCTCTGTGCAGTGATGTGATACTGATCTCTGTGCACTGATGGGATACTGATCTCTGTGCAGTGATGGGATACTGACTTCTGTGCAATAATGGGTTACTGACCTCTGTGCAGTGATGGGATACTGGGCTCTGTGCAGTGATGTGATACTGATCTCTGTGCACTGATGGGATACTGATCTCTGTGCACTGATCGGATACTGGGCTCTGTGCACTGATGGGATACTGGGATCTGTGCAGTGATGTGATACTGATCTCTGTGCAATGATGGGATACTGATCTCTGTGCAATGATGGGATACTGATCTCTGTGCAGTGATGGGATACTGGGATCTGTGCAGTGATGTGATACTGATCTCTGTGCAGTGATGGGATACTGATCTCTGTGCAGTGATGGAATACTGATCTCTGTGCAGTGATGGGATACTGACCTCTGTGCACTGATGGGATACTGATCTCTGTGCAGTGATGGTATACTGATCTCTGTGCACTGATGGGATACTGATCTCTGTGCAGTGATGGGATACTGGGCTCTGTGCAGTGATGTGATACTGATCTCTGTGCAATGATGGGTTACTGACCTCTGTGCAGTGATGGGATACTGGGCTCTGTGCAGTGATGTGATACTGATCTCTGTGCACTGATGGGATACTGATCTCTGTGCACTGATCGGATACTGGGCTCTGTGCAGTGATGGGATACTGATCTCTGTGCAGTGATGGGATACTGGGCTCTGTGCAGTGATGTGATACTGATCTCTGTGCACTGATGGGATACTGATCTCTGTGCAGTGATGGGGTACTGACTTCTGTGCAATGATGGGTTACTGACCTCTGTGCAGTGATGGGATACTGGGCTCTGTGCAGTGATGTGATACTGATCTCTGTGCACTGATGGGATACTGATCTCTGTGCACTGATCGGATACTGGGCTCTGTGCAGTGATGGGATACTGGGATCTGTGCAGTGATGGGATACTGACCTCTGTGCAGTGATGGGATACTGGGCTCTGTGCAGTGATGGGATACTGATCTCTGTGCACTGATGGGATACTGGGCTCTGTGCAGTGATGGGATACTGGGCTCTGTGCAGTGATGGGATACTGATCTCTGTGCAGCGATGGGATACTGATCTCGGTGCAGTGATGGTATACTGGGATCTGTGCAGTGATGTGATACTGATCTCTGTTCACTGATGGGATACTGATCTCTGTGCAGTGATGGGATACTGGGCTCTGTGCAGTGATGGGATACTGGGCTCTGTGCAGTGATGGGTTTCTAACCTCTGTGCACTGATGGGATACTGACCTCTGTGCAGTGATGTGATACTGATCTCTGTGCAGTGATGTGATACTGATCTCTGTGCAGTGAAGGGACACTGGGCTCTGTGCAGTGATGGGATACTGACCTCTTTGCAGTGATGGGATACTGACCTCTGTGCAGTGATGGGATACTGATCTCTGTGCAGTGATGGGATACTGGGATCTGTGCAGTGATGTGATACTGATCTCTGTGCAGTGATGGGATACTGGGCTCTGTGCAGTGATGTGATACTGATCTCTGTGCAGTGATGGGATACTGGGCTCTGTGCAGTGATGGGATACTGATCTCTGTGCAGTGATGGGTTACTGATCTCTGTGCAGTGATGGGATACTGGGCTCTGTGCAGTGATGCGATACTGATCTCTGTGCAGTGATGGGATACTGATCTCTGTGCAGTGATGTGATACTGATCTCTGTGCAGTGATGGGATACCGAGCTCTGTGCAGTGATGGGATACTGACCTCTTTGCAGTGATGGGATACTGACCTCTGTGCAGTGATGGGATACTGATCTCTGTGCAGTGATGGGATACTGGGATCTGTGCAGTGATGTGATACTGATCTCTGTGCAGTGATGGGATACTGGGCTCTGTGCAGTGATGTGATACTGATCTCTGTGCAGTGATGGGATACTGGGCTCTGTGCAGTGATGGGATACTGATCTCTGTGCAGTGATGGGTTACTGATCTCTGTGCAGTGATGGGATACTGGGCTCTGTGCAGTGATGCGATACTGATCTCTGTGCAGTGATGGGATACTGATCTCTGTGCAGTGATGTGATACTGATCTCTGTGCAGTGATGGGATACTGATCTCTGTGCAGTGATGGGATACTGGGCTGTGTGCAGTGATGCGATACTGATCTCTGTGCAGTGATGTGATTCTGATCTCTGTGCAGTGATGGGATACTGACCTCTGTGCAGTGATGTGATACTGATCTCTGTGCAGTGATGGGATACCGAGCTCTGTGCAGTGATGGGATACTGATCTCTGTGCAGTGATGGGATACTGATCTCTGTGCAGTGATGGGACACTGGGCTCTGTGCAGTGATGCGATAATGATCTCTGTGCAGTGATGTGATTCTGATCTCTGTGCAGTGATGGGATACTGATCTCTGTGCAGTGATAGGATACTAACCTCTGTGCATTGGTGGGATACTGGGCTCTGTGCAGTGATGGGACACTGGGCTCTGTGCAGTGATGGGATACTGATCTCTGTGCAGTGATGGGATACTGGGATCTGTGCAGTGATGTGATACTGAACTCTGTGCACTGTTGGGATACTGATCTCTGTGCAGTGATGGGATACTGGGCTCTGTGCAGTGATGGGATACTGGGCTCTGCGCAGTGATGTGATACTGATCTCTGTGCACTGATGGGATACTGATCTCTGTGCAGTGATGGGATACTGACTTCTGTGCAATGATGGGTTACTGACCTCTGTGCAGTGATGGGATACTGGGCTCTGTGCAGTGATGTGATACTGATCTCTGTGCACTGATGGGATACTGATCTCTGTGCAGTGATTGGATACTGACCTCTGTGCAGTGATGGGATACTGACCTCTGTGCAGTGATGGGATACTGATCTGGGCGGCACGGTGGCACAGTGGTTAGCACTGCTGCCTCACAGCGCCAGAGACCCGGGTTCAATTCCCGACTCAGGCGACGGACTGTGTGGAGTTTGCACATTCTCCCCGTGTCTGCGTGGGTTTCCTCCGGGTCCTCCGGTTTCCTCCTACAGTCCAAAAGATGTGCAGGTCAGGTGAATTGGCCATGCTAAATTGCCTGTAGTGTTAGGTAAGAAGGGGTAAATGTAGGGGTATGGGTGGGTTGCGCTTCGGCGGGTCGGTGTGGACATGTTGGGCCGAAGGGCCTGTTTCCACACTGTAAGTAATCTAATCTAATCTCTGTGCAGTGATGGGATACTGGGATCTGTGCAGTGATGTGATACTGATCTCTCTGCAGTGATGGGATACTGATCTCTGTGCAGTGATGGGATACTGGGCTCTGTGCAAGTGATGGGATACTGATCTCTGTGCAGTGATGGGATACTGACCTCTGTGCAGTGATGGGATACTGATCTCTGTGCAGTGATGGGATACTGGGATCTGTCCAGGGATGTGATACTGAACTCTGTGCACTGATGGGATACTGATCTCTGTGCAGTGATGGGATACTGGGATCTGTGCAGTGATGGGATACTCGGCTCTGTGCAGTGATGTGATACTGATCTCTGAGCAGTGATGGGTTACTGATCTCTCTGCAGTGACGGGATACTGATCTCTGTGCATGTGATGAGATACTGAACTCTGTGCAGTGATGGGTTACTGATCTCTATGCAGTGACGGGATTCTGATCTCTGTGCAGTGATAAGATACTGAACTCTGTGCAGTGATGGGATACTGCCGTCTGTGCAGTGATGGGATACTGGGCTCTGTGCAGTGATGGGATACCGAGCTCTGTGCAGTGATGGGATACTGATCTCTGTGCAGTGATGGGATACTGGGATCTGTGCAGTGATGGGATACTGACCTCTGTGCAGTGATGGGATACTGATCTCTGTGCAGTGATGGGATACTGGGATCTGTGCAGTGATGTGATACTGATCTCTGTGCAGTGATGGGATACTGGGCTCTGTGCAGTGATGGGATACTGAACTCTGTGCAGTGATGTGATACTGATCTCTGTGCAGTGATGGGATACTGATCTCTGTGCAGTGATGGGATACTGACCTCTGTGCAGTGATGGGATACTGACCTCTGGGCAGTGGTGGGATACTGATCTCTGTGCAGTGATGGGATACCGGGATCTGTGCAGTGATGTGATACTGATCTCTGTGCAGTGATGGGATACTGAGCTCTGTGCAGAGATGGGATACTGGGCTCTGTGCAGTGATGTGATACTGATCTCTGTGCAGTGATGGGATACTGATCTCTGTGCAGTGATGGGATACTGGGATCTGTGCAGTGATGGGATACTGACCTCTGTGCAGTGATGGGATACTGACCTCTGTGCAGTGATGGGATACTGATCTCTGTGCACTGATGGGATACTGGGCTCTGTGCAGTGATGG
Organism: Chiloscyllium plagiosum; assembly: GCF_037043375.1. NCBI lineage: Eukaryota > Metazoa > Chordata > Chondrichthyes > Orectolobiformes > Hemiscylliidae > Chiloscyllium > Chiloscyllium plagiosum. The sequence goes on from NW_028270146.1 coordinate 914,285, forward strand.
GATACTGGGCTCTGTGCAGTGATGGGATACTGATCTCTGTGCAGCGATGGGATACTGGGCTCTGTGCAGTGATGGGATACTGATCTCTGTGCACTGATGGGATACTGGGCTCTGTGCAGTGATGGGATACTGGGCTCTGTGCAGTGATGGGATACTGATCTCTGTGCAGCGATGGGATACTGATCTCGGTGCAGTGATGTGACATTGAACTCTGTGCACTGATGTGATACTGATCTCTGTGCAGCGATGGGATACTGATCTCCATGCAGTGATGGGATACTGACCTCTGTGCAGTGATGGGATACTGACCTCTGTGCAGTGGTAGGATACTGATCTCTGTGCAGTGATGGGATACTGGGATCTGTGCAGTGATGTGATACTGATCTCTGTCCAGTGATGGGATACTGGGCTCTGTGCAGTGATGGGATACTGAACTCTGTGCAGTGATGTGATACTGATCTCTGTGCAGTGATGGGATACTAATCTCTGTGCAGTGATGGGATACTGACCTCTGTGCAGTGATGGGATACTGACCTCTGTGCAGTGGTGGGATAATGATCTCTATGCAGTGATGGGATACTGGGATCTGTGCAGTGATGTGATACTGATCTCTGTGCAGTGATGGGATACTGGGCTCTGTGCAGTGATGGGATACTGATCTCTGTGCAGTGATGGGATACTGGGCTCTGTGCAGTGATGGGATACTGATCTCTGTGCAGTGAAGTGTTACTGATCTCTGTGCACTGATGGGATACTGATCTCTGTGCAGTGATGGGATACTGGGCTCTGTGCAAGTGATGGGATACTGATCTCTGTGCAATGATGGGATACTGACCTCTATGCAGTGATGGGATACTGACCTCTGTGCAGTGATGGGATACTGATCTCTGTGCAGTGATGGGATACTGGGATCTGTCCAGTGATGTGATACTGAACTCTGTGCACTGATGGGATACTGATCTCTGTGCAGTGATGGGATACTGTGATCTGTGCAGTGATGGGATACTGGGCTCTGTGCAGTGATGTGATACTGATCTCTGAGCAGTGATGTGTTACTGATCTCTCTGCAGTGATGGGATACTGATCTCTGTGCATGTGATGAGATACTGAACTCTGTGCAGTGATGGGTTACTGATCTCTATGCAGTAATGGGATACCGAGCTCTGTGCAGTGATGGGATACTGATCCCTGTGCAGTGATGGGATACTGGGCTCTGTGCAGTGATGCGATACTGATCTCTGTGCAGTGATGGGATACCGAGCTCTGTGCAGTGATGGGATACTGATCCCTGTGCAGTGATGGGATACTGGGCTCTGTGCAATGATGCGATACAGATCTCTGTGCAGTGATGGGATACCGAGCTCTGTGCAGTGATGGGATACTGACCTCTGTGCAGTGATGGGATACTGGGCTCTGTGCAGTGATGCGATACTGATCTCTGTGCAGTGATGTGATACTGATCTCTGTGCACTGATGGGATACTGATCTCTGTGCAGTGATAGGATACTAACCTCTGTGCATTGGTGGGATACTGGGTTCTGTGCAGTGATGGTATACTGACCTCTGTGCAGTGATGGGATACTGATCTCTGTGCAGTGATGGGATACTGGGATCTGTGCAGTGATGTGATACTGAACTCTGTGCACTGATGGGATACTGATCTCTGTGCAGTGATGGGATACTGGGATCTGTGCAGTGATGGGATACTGATCTCTGTGCACAGATGGGATACTGATCTCTGTGCAGTGATGGGATACTGACTTCTGTGCAATGATGGGTTACTGACCTCTGTGCAGTGATGGGATACTGGGCTCTGTGCAGGGATGTGATACTGATCTCTGTGCACTGATGGGATACTGATCTCTGTGCAGTGATCGGATACTGGGCTCTGTGCAGTGATGGGATACTGGGGTCTGTGCAGTGATGGGATACTGGCCTCTGTGCAGTGATGGGATACTGATCTCTGTGCAGTGATGGGATACTGAACTCTGTGCAGTGATGTGATACTGATCTCTGTGCAGTGATGGGATACTGATCTCTGTGCAGTGATGGGATACTGACCTCTGGGCAGTGGTGGGATACTGATCTCTGTGCAGTGATGGGATACCGGGATCTGTGCAGTGATGTGATACTGATCTCTGTGCAGTGATGGGATACTGGGCTCTGTGCAGTGATGGGATACTGGGCTCTGTGCAGTGATGTGATACTGATCTCTGTGCAGTGATGGGATACTGATCTCTGTGCAGTGATGGAATACTGGGCTCTGTGCAGTGATGGGATACTGATCTCTGTGCAGTGATGGGATACTGGGCTCTGTGCAGTGATGGGATACTGGGCTCTGTGCAGCGATGGGATACTGATCTCTGTGCAGTGATGGGATACTGATCTCTCTGCAGTGATGGGATACTGACCTCTGTGTACTGATGGGATACTGATCTCTGTGCAGTGATGGTATACTGACCTCTGTGCAGTGATGGGATACTGGGCTCTGTGCATTGATGCGATACTGGGCTCTGTGCAGTGATGTGATACTGATCTGTGTGCACTGATGGGATGCTGATCTCTGTGCAGTGATGGGATACTGACTTCTGTGCAATGATGGGTTACTGACCTCTGTGCAGTGATGGGATACTGGGCTCTGTGCAGTGATGGGATACTGGGATCTGTGCAGTGATGGGATACTGACCTCTGTGCAGTGATGGGTTACTGGGGTCTGTGCAGTGATGGGATACTGATCTCTGTGCACTGATGGGATACTGGGCTCTGTGCAGTGATGGGATACTGGGCTCTGTGCTGTGATGGGATACTGATCTCTGTGCAGCGATGGGATACTGATCTCGGTGCAGTGATGTGACACTGAACTCTGTGCACTGATGTGATACAGATCTCTGTGCAGTGATGGGATACTGATCTCTATGCAGTGATGAGATACTGACCTCTGTGCAGTGATGGGATACTGACCTCTGTGCAGTGATGGGATACTGGGATCTGTGCAGTGATGTGATACTGATCTCTGTCCAGTGATGGGATACTGGGCTCTGTGCAGTGATGGGATACTGAACTCTGTGCAGTGATGTGATACTGATCTCTGTGCACTGATGGGATACTGATCTCTGTGCAGTGATGGGATACTGACCTCTGTGCAGTGATGGGATACTGACCTCTGTGCAGTGGTGGGATACTGATCTCTATGCAGTGATGGGATCCTGGGATCTGTGCAGTGATGTGATACTGATCTCTGTGCAGTGATGGGATACTGGGCTCTGTGCAGTGATGGGATACTGGGCTCTGTGCAGTGATGTGATACTGATCTCTGTGCAGTGATGGGATACTGATCTCTGTGCAGTGATGGGATACTCACCTCTGTGCAGTGATGGGATACTGAACTCTGTGCACTGATGGGATACTGGGCTCTGTGCAGTGATGGGATACTGGGCTCTGTGCAGTGATGTGATACTGATCTCTGTGCAGTGATGGGGTACTGATCTCTGTGCAGTGATGGGATACTCACCTCTGTGCAGTGATGGGATACTGACCTCTGTGCAGTGATGGGATACTGGGCTCTGTGTAGTGATGTGATACTGATCTCTGTGCAGTGATGGGATACTGATCTCTGTGCAGTGATGGGATACTGACCTCTGTGCACTGATGGGATACTGATCTCTGTGCAGTGATGGGATACTGACCTCTGTGCAGTGAGGGGATACTGGGCTCTGTGCAGTGATGCGATACTGGGCTCTGTGCAGTGATGTGATACTGATCTCTGTGCAGTGATGTGATACTGATCTCTGTGCACTGATGGGATACTGACTTCTGTGCAATGATGGGTTACTGACCTCTGTGCAGTGATGGGATACTGGGCTCTGTGCAGTGATGGGATACTGGGATCTGTGCAGTGATGGGATACTGACCTCTGTGCAGTGATGGGTTACTGGGGTCTGTGCAGTGATGGGATACTGATCTCTGTGCACTGATGGGATACTGGGCTCTGTGCAGTGATGGGATACTGGGCTCTGTGCTGTGATGGGATACTGATCTCTGTGCAGCGATGGGATACTGATCTCGGTGCAGTGATGTGACACTGAACTCTGTGCACTGATGTGATACAGATCTCTGTGCAGTGATGGGATACTGATCTCTATGCAGTGATGAGATACTGACCTCTGTGCAGTGATGGGATACTGACCTCTGTGCAGTGATGGGATACTGGGATCTGTGCAGTGATGTGATACTGATCTCTGTCCAGTGATGGGATACTGGGCTCTGTGCAGTGATGGGATACTGAACTCTGTGCAGTGATGTGATACTGATCTCTGTGCACTGATGGGATACTGATCTCTGTGCAGTGATGGGATACTGACCTCTGTGCAGTGATGGGATACTGACCTCTGTGCAGTGGTGGGATACTGATCTCTATGCAGTGATGGGATCCTGGGATCTGTGCAGTGATGTGATACTGATCTCTGTGCAGTGATGGGATACTGGGCTCTGTGCAGTGATGGGATACTGGGCTCTGTGCAGTGATGTGATACTGATCTCTGTGCAGTGATGGGATACTGATCTCTGTGCAGTGATGGGATACTCACCTCTGTGCAGTGATGGGATACTGAACTCTGTGCACTGATGGGATACTGGGCTCTGTGCAGTGATGGGATACTGGGCTCTGTGCAGTGATGTGATACTGATCTCTGTGCAGTGATGGGGTACTGATCTCTGTGCAGTGATGGGATACTCACCTCTGTGCAGTGATGGGATACTGACCTCTGTGCAGTGATGGGATACTGGGCTCTGTGCAGTGATGTGATACTGATCTCTGTGCAGTGATGGGATACTGATCTCTGTGCAGTGATGGGATACTGACCTCTGTGCACTGATGGGATACTGATCTCTGTGCAGTGATGGGATACTGACCTCTGTGCAGTGAGGGGATACTGGGCTCTGTGCAGTGATGCGATACTGGGCTCTGTGCAGTGATGTGATACTGATCTCTGTGCAGTGATGTGATACTGATCTCTGTGCACTGATGGGATACTGATCTCTGTGCAGTGATGGGATACTGGGATCTGTGCAGTGATGTGATACTGAACTCTGTGCACTGATGGGATACTGATCTCTGTGCAGTGATGGGATACTGACCTCTGTGCAGTGATGGGATACTGGGCTCTGTGCAGTGATGTGATACTGATCTCTCTGCACTGATGGGATACTGATCTCTGTGCAGTGATGGGATACTGACCTCTGTGCAGTGATGGGATACTGACGTCTGTGCAATGATGGGATACTGATCTCTGTGCAGTGATGGGATACTGGGCTCTGTGCAGTGATGGGATACTGGGCTCTGTTCAGTGATGTGATACTGATCTCTGTGCAGTGATGGGATACTGATCTCTGTGCAGTGATGGGATACTGACCTCTGTGCAGTGATGGGATACTGACCTCTGTGCAGTGGTGGGATACTGATCTCTGTGCAGTGATGGGATTATGGGATCTGTGCAGTGATGTGATACTGAACTCTGTGCAGTGATGGGATACTGGGCTCTGTGCAGTGATGAGATACTGAACTCTGTGCAGTGATGTGATACTGATCTCTGTGCACTGATGGGATACTGATCTCTGTGCAGTGATGGGATACTGACCTCTGTGCAGTGATGGGATACTGACCTCTGTGCAGTGGTGGGATACTGATCTCTATGCAGTGATGGGATGCTGGGATCTGTGCAGTGATGTGATACTGATCTCTGTGCAGTGATGGGATACTGGGCTCTGTGCAGTGATGGGATACTGGGCTCTGTGCAGTGATGTGATACTGATCTCTGTGCAGTGATGGGATACTGATCTCTGTGCAGTGATGGGATACTCACCTCTGTGCAGTGATGGGATACTGACCTCTGTGCAGTGGTGGGATACTGATCTCTGTGCAGTGATGGGATACTGGGATCTGTGCAGTGATGTGATACTGATCTCTGTGCAGTGATGGGATACTGGGATCTGTGCAGTGATGTGATACTGAACTCTGTGCACTGATGGGATACTGATCTCTGTGCAGTGATGGGATACTGGGATCTGTGCAGTGATGGGATACTGATCTCTGTGCACAGATGGGATACTGATCTCTGTGCAGTGATGGGATACTGACTTCTGTGCAATGATGGGTTACTGACCTCTGTGCAGTGATGGGATACTGGGCTCTGTGCAGGGATGTGATACTGATCTCTGTGCACTGATGGGATACTGATCTCTGTGCACTGATCGGATACTGGGCTCTGTGCAGTGATGGGATACTGGGGTCTGTGTAGTGATGGGATACTGACCTCTGTGCAGTGATGGGATACTGGGCTCTGTGCAGTGATGTGATACTGATCTCTGTGCACTGATGGGATACTGGGCTCTGTGCAGTGATGGGATACTGGGGTCTGTGCAGTGATGGGATACTGATCTCTGTGCAGTGATGGGATACTGATCTCTGTGCAGTGATGGGATACTGGGATCTGTGCAGTGATGTGATACTGATCTCTGTGCAGTGATGGGATACTGGGCTCTGTGCAGTGATGGGATACTGGGCTCTGTGCAGTGATGGGATACTGGGCTCTGTGCAGCGATGGGATACTGATCTCTGTGCAGTGATGGGATACTGATCTCTGTGCAGTGATGGGATACTGACCTCTGTGTACTGATGGGATACTGATCTCTGTGCAGTGATGGTATACTGACCTCTGTGCAGTGATGGGATACTGGGCTCTGTGCATTGATGCGATACTGGGCACTGTGCAGTGATGTGATACTGATCTCTGTGCACTGATGGGATGCTGATCTATGTGCAGTGATGTGATACTGACTTCTGTGCAGTGATGGGATACTGACCTCTGTGCAGTGATGGGATACTGGGCTCTGTGCAGTGATGGGATACCGAGATCTGTGCAGTGATGGGATACTGATCTCTGTGCAGTGATGGGATACTGGGATCTGTGCAGTGATGGGATACTGACCTCTGTGCAGTGATGGGATACTGATCTCTGTGCAGTGATGGGATACTGGGATCTGTGCAGTGATGTGATACTGATCTCTGTGCAGTGATGGGATACTGGGCTCTGTGCAGTGATGGGATACTGAACTCTGTGCAGTGATGTGATACTGATCTCTGTGCAGTGATGGGATACTGATCTCTGTGCAGTGATGGGATACTGACCTCTGTGCAGTGATGGGATACTGACCTCTGGGCAGTGGTGGGATACTGATCTCTGTGCAGTGATGGGATACCGGGATCTGTGCAGTGATGTGATACTGATCTCTGTGCAGTGATGGGATACTGAGCTCTGTGCAGAGATGGGATACTGGGCTCTGTGCAGTGATGTGATACTGATCTCTGTGCAGTGATGGGATACTGATCTCTGTGCAGTGATGGGATACTGGGATCTGTGCAGTGATGGGATACTGACCTCTGTGCAGTGATGGGATACTGACCTCTGTGCAGTGATGGGATACTGATCTCTGTGCACTGATGGGATACTGGGCTCTGTGCAGTGATGGGATACTGGGCTCTGTGCAGTGATGGGATACTGATCTCTGTGCAGCGATGGGATACTGGGCTCTGTGCAGTGATGGGATACTGATCTCTGTGCACTGATGGGATACTGGGCTCTGTGCAGTGATGGGATACTGGGCTCTGTGCAGTGATGGGATACTGATCTCTGTGCAGCGATGGGATACTGATCTCGGTGCAGTGATGTGACACTGAACTCTGTGCACTGATGTGATACTGATCTCTGTGCAGTGATGGGATACTGATCTCCATGCAGTGATGGGATACTGACCTCTGTGCAGTGATGGGATACTGACCTCTGTGCAGTGGTAGGATACTGATCTCTGTGCAGTGATGGGATACTGGGATCTGTGCAGTGATGTGATACTGATCTCTGTCCAGTGATGGGATACTGGGCTCTGTGCAGTGATGGGATACTGAACTCTGTGCAGTGATGTGATACTGATCTCTGTGCAGTGATGGGATACTAATCTCTGTGCAGTGATGGGATACTGACCTCTGTGCAGTGATGGGATACTGACCTCTGTGCAGTGGTGGGATAATGATCTCTATGCAGTGATGGGATACTGGGATCTGTGCAGTGATGTGATACTGATCTCTGTGCAGTGATGGGATACTGGGCTCTGTGCAGTGATGGGATACTGATCTCTGTGCAGTGATGGGATACTGGGCTCTGTGCAGTGATGGGATACTGATCTCTGTGCAGTGAAGTGTTACTGATCTCTGTGCACTGATGGGATACTGATCTCTGTGCAGTGATGGGATACTGGGCTCTGTGCAAGTGATGGGATACTGATCTCTGTGCAATGATGGGATACTGATCTCTATGCAGTGATGGGATACTGACCTCTGTGCAGTGATGGGATACTGATCTCTGTGCCGTGATGGGATACTGGGATCTGTCCAGTGATGTGATACTGAACTCTGTGCACTGATGGGATACTGATCTCTGTGCAGTGATGGGATACTGTGATCTGTGCAGTGATGGGATACTGGGCTCTGTGCAGTGATGTGATACTGATCTCTGAGCAGTGATGTGTTACTGATCTCTCTGCAGTGACGGGATACTGATCTCTGTGCATGTGATGAGATACTGAACTCTGTGCAGTGATGGGTTACTGATCTCTATGCAGTAATGGGATACCGAGCTCTGTGCAGTGATGGGATACTGATCCCTGTGCAGTGATGGGATACTGGGCTCTGTGCAGTGATGCGATACTGATCTCTGTGCAGTGATGGGATACCGAGCTCTGTGCAGTGATGGGATACTGATCCCTGTGCAGTGATGGGATACTGGGCTCTGTGCAATGATGCGATACAGATCTCTGTGCAGTGATGGGATACCGAGCTCTGTGCAGTGATGGGATACTGACCTCTGTGCAGTGATGGGATACTGGGCTCTGTGCAGTGATGCGATACTGATCTCTGTGCAGTGATGTGATACTGATCTCTGTGCACTGATGGGATACTGATCTCTGTGCAGTGATAGGATACTAACCTCTGTGCATTGGTGGGATACTGGGTTCTGTGCAGTGATGGTATACTGACCTCTGTGCAGTGATGGGATACTGATCTCTGTGCAGTGATGGGATACTGGGATCTGTGCAGTGATGTGATACTGAACTCTGTGCACTGATGGGATACTGATCTCTGTGCAGTGATGGGATACTGGGATCTGTGCAGTGATGGGATACTGATCTCTGTGCACAGATGGGATACTGATCTCTGTGCAGTGATGGGATACTGACTTCTGTGCAATGATGGGTTACTGACCTCTGTGCAGTGATGGGATACTGGGCTCTGTGCAGGGATGTGATACTGATCTCTGTGCACTGATGGGATACTGATCTCTGTGCAGTGATCGGATACTGGGCTCTGTGCAGTGATGGGATACTGGGGTCTGTGCAGTGATGGGATACTGGCCTCTGTGCAGTGATGGGATACTGATCTCTGTGCAGTGATGGGATACTGAACTCTGTGCAGTGATGTGATACTGATCTCTGTGCAGTGATGGGATACTGATCTCTGTGCAGTGATGGGACACTGACCTCTGTGCAGTGATGGGATACTGACCTCTGGGCAGTGGTGGGATACTGATCTCTGTGCAGTGATGGGATACCGGGATCTGTGCAGTGATGTGATACTGATCTCTGTGCAGTGATGGGATACTGGGCTCTGTGCAGTGATGGGATACTGGGCTCTGTGCAGTGATGTGATACTGATCTCTGTGCAGTGATGGGATACTGATCTCTGTGCAGTGATGGAATACTGGGCTCTGTGCAGTGATGGGATACTGATCTCTGTGCAGTGATGGGATACTGGGCTCTGTGCAGTGATGGGATACTGGGCTCTGTGCAGCGATGGGATACTGATCTCTGTGCAGTGATGGGATACTGATCTCTCTGCAGTGATGGGATACTGACCTCTGTGTACTGATGGGATACTGATCTCTGTGCAGTGATGGTATACTGACCTCTGTGCAGTGATGGGATACTGGGCTCTGTGCATTGATGCGATACTGGGCTCTGTGCAGTGATGTGATACTGATCTCTGTGCACTGATGGGATGCTGATCTCTGTGCAGTGATGGGATACTGACTTCTGTGCAATGATGGGTTACTGACCTCTGTGCAGTGATGGGATACTGGGCTCTGTGCAGTGATGGGATACTGGGATCTGTGCAGTGATGGGATACTGACCTCTGTGCAGTGATGGGTTACTGGGGTCTGTGCAGTGATGGGATACTGATCTCTGTGCACTGATGGGATACTGGGCTCTGTGCAGTGATGGGCTACTGGGCTCTGTGCTGTGATGGGATACTGATCTCTGTGCAGCGATGGGATACTGATCTCGGTGCAGTGATGTGACACTGAACTCTGTGCACTGATGTGATACAGATCTCTGTGCAGTGATGGGATACTGATCTCTATGCAGTGATGAGATACTGACCTCTGTGCAGTGATGGGATACTGACCTCTGTGCAGTGATGGGATACTGGGATCTGTGCAGTGATGTGATACTGATCTCTGTCCAGTGATGGGATACTGGGCTCTGTGCAGTGATGGGATACTGAACTCTGTGCAGTGATGTGATACTGATCTCTGTGCACTGATGGGATACTGATCTCTGTGCAGTGATGGGATACTGACCTCTGTGCAGTGATGGGATACTGACCTCTGTGCAGTGGTGGGATACTGATCTCTATGCAGTGATGGGATCCTGGGATCTGTGCAGTGATGTGATACTGATCTCTGTGCAGTGATGGGATACTGGGCTCTGTGCAGTGATGGGATACTGGGCTCTGTGCAGTGATGTGATACTGATCTCTGTGCAGTGATGGGATACTGATCTCTGTGCAGTGATGGGATACTCACCTCTGTGCAGTGATGGGATACTGAACTCTGTGCACTGATGGGATACTGGGCTCTGTGCAGTGATGGGATACTGGGCTCTGTGCAGTGATGTGATACTGATCTCTGTGCAGTGATGGGGTACTGATCTCTGTGCAGTGATGGGATACTCACCTCTGTGCAGTGATGGGATACTGACCTCTGTGCAGTGATGGGATACTGGGCTCTGTGCAGTGATGTGATACTGATCTCTGTGCAGTGATGGGATACTGATCTCTGTGCAGTGATGGGATACTGACCTCTGTGCACTGATGGGATACTGATCTCTGTGCAGTGATGGGATACTGACCTCTGTGCAGTGAGGGGATACTGGGCTCTGTGCAGTGATGCGATACTGGGCTCTGTGCAGTGATGTGATACTGATCTCTGTGCAGTGATGTGATACTGATCTCTGTGTACTGATGGGATACTGATCTCTGTGCAGTGATGGGATACTGGGATCTGTGCAGTGATGTGATACTGAACTCTGTGCACTGATGGGATACTGATCTCTGTGCAGTGATGGGATACTGACCTCTGTGCAGTGATGGGATACTGGGCTCTGTGCAGTGATGTGATACTGATCTCTCTGCACTGATGGGATACTGATCTCTGTGCAGTGATGGGATACTGACCTCTGTGCAGTGATGGGATACTGACGTCTGTGCAATGATGGGATACTGATCTCTGTGCAGTGATGGGATACTGGGCTCTGTGCAGTGATGGGATACTGGGCTCTGTTCAGTGATGTGATACTGATCTCTGTGCAGTGATGGGATACTGATCTCTGTGCAGTGATGGGATACTGACCTCTGTGCAGTGATGGGATACTGACCTCTGTGCAGTGGTGGGATACTGATCTCTGTGCAGTGATGGGATTATGGGATCTGTGCAGTGATGTGATACTGAACTCTGTGCAGTGATGGGATACTGGGCTCTGTGCAGTGATGAGATACTGAACTCTGTGCAGTGATGTGATACTGATCTCTGTGCACTGATGGGATACTGATCTCTGTGCAGTGATGGGATACTGACCTCTGTGCAGTGATGGGATACTGGGATCTGTGCAGTGGTGGGATACTGATCTCTATGCAGTGATGGGATCCTGGGATCTGTGCAGTGATGTGATACTGATCTCTGTGCAGTGATGGGATACTGGGCTCTGTGCAGTGATGGGATACTGGGCTCTGTGCAGTGATGTGATACTGATCTCTGTGCAGTGATGGGATACTGATCTCTGTGCAGTGATGGGATACTCACCTCTGTGCAGTGATGGGATACTGACCTCTGTGCAGTGGTGGGATACTGATCTCTGTGCAGTGATGGGATACTGGGATCTGTGCAGTGATGTGATACTGATCTCTGTGCAGTGATGGGATACTGGGATCTGTGCAGTGATGTGATACTGAACTCTGTGCACTGATGGGATACTGATCTCTGTGCAGTGATGGGATACTGGGATCTGTGCAGTGATGGGATACTGATCTCTGTGCACAGATGGGATACTGATCTCTGTGCAGTGATGGGATACTGACTTCTGTGCAATGATGGGTTACTGACCTCTGTGCAGTGATGCGATACTGGGCTCTGTGCAGGGATGTGATACTGATCTCTGTGCACTGATGGGATACTGATCTCTGTGCACTGATCGGATACTGGGCTCTGTGCAGTGATGGGATACTGGGGTCTGTGTAGTGATGGGATACTGACCTCTGTGCAGTGATGGGATACTGGGCTCTGTGCAGTGATGTGATACTGATCTCTGTGCACTGATGGGATACTGGGCTCTGTGCAGTGATGGGATACTGGGGTCTGTGCAGTGATGGGATACTGATCTCTGTGCAGTGATGGGATACTGGTCTCTGTGCAGTGATGGGATACTGGGATCTGTGCAGTGATGTGATACTGATCTTTGTGCAGTGATGGGATACTGGGCTCTGTGCAGTGATGGGATACTGGGCTCTGTGCAGTGATGGGATACTGGGCTCTGTGCAGCGATGGGATACTGATCTCTGTGCAGTGATGGGATACTGATCTCTGTGCAGTGATGGGATACTGACCTCTGTGTACTGATGGGATACTGATCTCTGTGCAGTGATGGTATACTGACCTCTGTGCAGTGATGGGATACTGGGCTCTGTGCATTGATGCGATACTGGGCTCTGTGCAGTGATGTGATACTGATCTCTGTGCAGTGATGGGATGCTGATCTATGTGCAGTGATGTGATACTGACTTCTGTGCAGTGATGGGATACTGACCACTGTGCAGTGATGGGATACTGGGCTCTGTGCAGTGATGGGATACTGGGATCTGTGCAGTGATGGGATACTGACCTCTGTGCAGTGATGGGTTATTGGGGTCTGTGCAGTGATGGGATACTGATCTCTGTGCACTGATGGGATACCGGGATCTGTGCAGTGATGTGATACTGATCTCTGTGCAGTGATGGGATACTGGGCTCTGTGCAGTGATGGGATACTGGGCTCTGTGCAGTGATGTGATACTGATCTCTGTGCAGTGATGGGATACTGATCTCTGTGCAGTGATGGAATACTGGGATCTGTGCAGTGATGGGATACTGATCTCTGTGCAGTGATGGGATACTGGGCTCTGTGCAGTGATGGGATACTGGGCTCTGTGCAGTGATGGGATACTGATCTCTGTGCAGTGATGGGATACTGATCTCTGTGCAGTGATGGGATACTGATCTCTGTGCAGTGATGGGATACTGACCTCTGTGTACTGATGGGATACTGACCTCTGTGCAGTGATGGTATACTGACCTCTGTGCAGTGATGGGATACTGGGCTCTGTGCATTGATGCGATACTGGGCTCTGTGCAGTGATGTGATACTGATCTCTGTGCACTGATGGGATGCTGATCTCTGTGCAGTGATGGGATACTGACTTCTGTGCAATGATGGGTTACTGACCTCTGTGCAGTGATGGGATACTGGGCTCTGTGCAGTGATGGGATACTGGGATCTGTGCAGTGATGGGATACTGACCTCTGTGCAGTGATGGGTTACTGGGGTCTGTGCAGTGATGGGATACTGATCTCTGTGCACTGATGGGATACTGGGCTCTGTGCAGTGATGGGATACTGGGCTCTGTGCAGTGATGGGATACTGATCTCTGTGCAGCGATGGGATACTGATCTCGGTGCAGTGATGTGACACTGAACTCTGTGCACTGATGTGATACAGATCTCTGTGCAGTGATGGGATACTGATCTCTATGCAGTGATGAGATACTGACCTCTGTGCAGTGATGGGATACTGACCTCTGTGCAGTGGTGGGATACTGATCTCTGTGCAGTGATGGGATACTGGGATCTGTGCAGTGATGTGATACTGATCTCTGTCCAGTGATGGGATACTGGGCTCTGTGCAGTGATGGGATACTGAACTCTGTGCAGTGATGTGATACTGATCTCTGTGCAGTGATGGGATACTGATCTCTGTGCAGTGATGGGATACTCACCTCTGTGCAGTGATGGGATACTGACCTCTGTGCAGTGGTGGGATACTGATCTCTGTGCAGTGATGGGATACTGATCTCTGTGCATTGATGTGATACTGAACTCTGTGCACTGATGGGATACTGATCTCTGTGCAGTGATGTGATACTGATCTCTGTGCAGTGATGGGATACTGGGCTCTGTGCAGTGATGGGATACTGGGCTCTGTGCAGTGATGTGATACTGATCTCTGTGCAGTGATGGGATACTGATCTCTGTGCAGTGATGGGATACTGACCTCTGTGCACTGATGGGATACTGATCTCTGTGCAGTGATGGGATACTGACCTCTGTGCAGTGAGGGGATACTGGGCTCTGTGCAGTGATGCGATACTGGGCTCTGTGCAGTGATGTGATACTGATCTCTGTGCAGTGATGTGATACTGATCTCTGTGCACTGATGGGATACTGATCTCTGTGCAGTGATGGGATACTGGGATCTGTGCAGTGATGTGATACTGAACTCTGTGCACTGATGGGATACTGATCTCTGTGCAGTGATGGGATACTGACCTCTGTGCAGTGATGGGATACTGGGCTCTGTGCAGTGATGTGATACTGATCTCTCTGTACTGATGGGATACTGATCTCTGTGCAGTGATGGGATACTGACCTCTGTGCAGTGATGGGATACTGACGTCTGTGCAATGATGGGATACTGATCTCTGTGCAGTGATGGGATACTGGGCTCTGTGCAGTGATGGGATACTGGGCTCTGTTCAGTGATGTGATACTGATCTCTGTGCAGTGATGGGATACTGATCTCTGTGCAGTGATGGGATACTGACCGCTGTGCAGTGATGGGATACTGACCTCTGTGCAGTGGTGGGATACTGATCTCTGTGCAGTGATGGGATTATGGGATCTGTGCAGTGATGTGATACTGAACTCATGTGCAGTGATGGGATACTGGGCTCTGTGCAGTGATGAGATACTGAACTCTGTGCAGTGATGTGATACTGATCTCTGTGCACTGATGGGATACTGATCTCTGTGCAGTGATGGGATACTGACCTCTGTGCAGTGATGGGATACTGACCTCTGTGCAGTGGTGGGATACTGATCACTATGCAGTGATGGGATCCTGGGATCTGTGCAGTGATGTGATACTGATCTCTGTGCAGTGATGGGATACTGGGCTCTGTGCAGTGATGGGATACTTGGCTCTGTGCAGTGATGTGATACTGATCTCTGTGCAGTGATGGGATACTGATCTCTGTGCAGTGATGGGATACTCACCTCTGTGCAGTGATGGGATACTGACCTCTGTGCAGTGGTGGGATACTGATCTCTGTGCAGTGATGGGATACTGGGATCTGTGCAGTGATGTGATACTGATCTCTGTGCAGTGATGGGATACTGGGCTCTGTGCAGTGATGGGATACTGGGCTCTGTGCAGTGATGTGATACTGATCTCTGTGCAGTGATGGGATACTGATCTCTGTGCAGTGATGGGATACTGACCTCTGTGCACTGATGGGATACTGATCTCTGTGCAGTGATGGGATACTGACCTCTGTGCAGTGAGGGGATACTGGGCTCTGTGCAGTGATGCGATACTGGGCTCTGTGCAGTGATGTGATACTGGGCTCTGTGCAGTGATGTGATACTGATCTCTGTGCAGTGATGGGATACTGATCTCGGTGCAGTGATGGGATACTGGGATCTGTGCAGTGATGTGATACTGAACTCTGTGCACTGATGGGATACTGATCTCTGTGCAGTGATGGGATACTGGGATCTGTGCAGTGATGGGATACTGGGCTCTGTGCAGTGATGTGATACTGATCTCTCTGCACTGATGGGATACTGATCTCTGTGCAGTGGTGGGATACTGACCTCTGTGCAGTGATGGGATACTGACGTCTGTGCAATTATGGGATACTGATCTCTGTGCAGTGATGGGATACTGGGCTCTGTGCAGTGATGGGATACTGGGCTCTGTTCAGTGATGTGATACTGATCTCTGTGCAGTGATGGGATACTGATCTCTGTGCAGTGATGGGATACTGACCTCTGTGCAGTGATGGGATACTGACCTCTGTGCAGTGGTGGGATACTGATCTCTGTGCAGTGATGGGATTATGGGATCTGTGCAGTGATGGGATACTGACCTCTGTGCAGTGAGGGGATACTGGGCTCTGTGCAGTGATGCGATACTGGGCTCTGTGCAGTGATGTGATACTGGGCTCTGTGCAGTGATGTGATACTGATCTCTGTGCAGTGATGGGATACTGATCTCGGTGCAGTGATGGGATACTGGGATCTGTGCAGTGATGTGATACTGAACTCTGTGCACTGATGGGATACTGATCTCTGTGCAGTGATGGGATACTGGGATCTGTGCAGTGATGGGATACTGGGCTCTGTGCAGTGATGTGATACTGATCTCTCTGCACTGATGGGATACTGATCTCTGTGCAGTGGTGGGATACTGACCTCTGTGCAGTGATGGGATACTGACGTCTGTGCAATGATGGGATACTGATCTCTGTGCAGTGATGGGATACTGGGCTCTGTGCAGTGATGGGATACTGGGCTCTGTTCAGTGATGTGATACTGATCTCTGTGCAGTGATGGGATACTGATCTCTGTGCAGTGATGGGATACTGACCTCTGTGCAGTGATGGGATACTGACCTCTGTGCAGTGGTGGGATACTGATCTCTGTGCAGTGATGGGATTATGGGATCTGTGCAGTGATGTGATACTGAACTCTGTGCAGTGATGGGATACTGGGCTCTGTGCAGTGATGGGATACTGGACTCTGTGCAGTGATGTGATACTGATCTCTGTGCAGTGATGGGTTACTGGGGTCTGTGCAGTGATGGGATACTGGGCTCTGTGCAGTGATGGGATACTGGGATCTGTGCAGTGATGGGATACTGACCTCTGTGCAGTGATGGGTTACTGGGGTCTGTGCAGTGATGGGATACTGATCTCTGTGCACTGATGGGATACTGGGCTCTGTGCAGTGATGGGATACTGGGCTCTGTGCAGTGATGGGATACTGATCTCTGTGCAGCGATGGGATACTGATCTCGGTGCAGTGATGTGACACTGAACTCTGTGCACTGATGTGATACAGATCTCTGTGCAGTGATGGGATACTGATCTCTATGCAGTGATGAGATACTGACCTCTGTGCAGTGATGGGATACTGACCTCTGTGCAGTGGTGGGATACTGATCTCTGTGCAGTGATGGGATACTGGGATCTGTGCAGTGATGTGATACTGATCTCTGTCCAGTGATGGGATACTGGGCTCTGTGCAGTGATGGGATACTGAACTCTGTGCAGTGATGTGATACTGATCTCTGTGCACTGATGGGATACTGATCTCTGTGCAGTGATGGGAAACTGACCTCTGTGCAGTGATGGGATACTGACCTCTGTGCAGTGGTGGGATACTGATCTCTATGCAGTGATGGGATCCTGGGATCTGTGCAGTGATGTGATACTGATCTCTGTGCAGTGATGGGATACTGGGCTCTGTGCAGTGATGGGATACTGGGCTCTGTGCAGTGATGTGATACTGATCTCTGTGCAGTGATGGGATACTGATCTCTGTGCAGTGATGGGATACTCACCTCTGTGCAGTGATGGGATACTGACCTCTGTGCAGTGGTGGGATACTGATCTCTGTGCAGTGATGGGATACTGGGCTCTGTGCATTGATGTGATACTGAACTCTGTGCACTGATGGGATACTGATCTCTGTGCAGTGATGTGATACTGATCTCTGTGCAGTGATGGGATACTGGGCTCTGTGCAGTGATGGGATACTGGGCTCTGTGCAGTGATGTGATACTGATCTCTGTGCAGTGATGGGATACTGATCTCTGTGCAGTGATGGGATACTGACCTCTGTGCACTGATGGGATACTGATCTCTGTGCAGTGATGGGATACTGACCTCTGTGCAGTGAGGGGATACTGGGCTCTGTGCAGTGATGCGATACTGGGCTCTGTGCAGTGATGTAATACTGATCTCTGTGCAGTGATGTGATACTGATCTCTGTGCACTGATGGGATACTGATCTCTGTGCAGTGATGGGATACTGGGATCTGTGCAGTGATGTGATACTGAACTCTGTGCACTGATGGGATACTGATCTCTGTGCAGTGATGGGATACTGACCTCTGTGCAGTGATGGGATACTGGGCTCTGTGCAGTGATGTGATACTGATCTCTCTGCACTGATGGGATACTGATCTCTGTGCAGTGATGGGATACTGACCTCTGTGCAGTGATGTGATACTGACGTCTGTGCAATGATGGGATACTGATCTCTGTGCAGTGATGGGATACTGGGCTCTGTGCAGTGATGGGATACTGGGCTCTGTTCAGTGATGTGATACTGATCTCTGTGCAGTGATGGGATACTGATCTCTGTGCAGTGATGGGATACTGACCTCTGTGCAGTGATGGGATACTGACCTCTGTGCAGTGGTGGGATACTGATCTCTGTGCAGTGATGGGATTATGGGATCTGTGCAGTGATGTGATACTGAACTCTGTGCAGTGATGGGATACTGGGCTCTGTGCAGTGATGAGATACTGAACTCTGTGCAGTGATGTGATACTGATCTCTGTGCACTGATGGGATACTGATCTCTGTGCAGTGATGGGATACTGACCTCTGTGCAGTGATGGGATACTGACCTCTGTGCAGTGGTGGGATACTGATCTCTATGCAGTGATGGGTTCCTGGGTTCTGTGCAGTGATGTGATACTGATCTCTGTGCAGTGATGGGATACTGGGCTCTGTGCAGTGATGGGATCCTGGGCTCTGTGCAGTGATGTGATACTGATCTCTGTGCAGTGATGGGATACTGATCTCTGTGCAGTGATGGGATACTCACCTCTGTGCAGTGATGGGATACTGACCTCGGTGCAGTGGTGGGATACTGATCTCTGTGCAGTGATGGGATACTGGGATCTGTGCAGTGATGTGATACTGATCTCTGTGCAGTGATGGGATACTGGGCTCTGTGCAGTGATGGGATACTGGGCTCTGTGCAGTGATGTGATACTGATCTCTCTGCAGTGATGGGATACTGATCTCTGTGCAGTGATGGGATACTGACCTCTGTGCACTGATGGGATACTGATCTCTGTGCAGTGATGGGATACTGACCTCTGTGCAGTGAGGGGATACTGGGCTCTGTGCAGTGATGCGATACTGGGCTCTGTGCAGTGATGTGATACTGATCTCTGTGCAGTGATGTGATACTGATCTCTGTGCACTGATGGGATACTGATCTCTGTGCAGTGATGGGATACTGGGATCTGTGCAGTGATGTGATACTGAACTCTGTGCACTGATGGGATACTGATCTCTGTGCAGTGATGGGATACTGACCTCTGTGCAGTGATGGGATACTGGGCTCTGTGCAGTGATGTGATACTGATCTCTCTGCACTGATGGGATACTGATCTCTGTGCAGTGATGGGATACTGACCTCTGTGCAGTGATGGGATACTGACGTCTGTGCAATGATGGGATACTGATCTCTGTGCAGTGATGGGATACTGGGCTCTGTGCAGTGATGGGATACTGGGCTCTGTTCAGTGATGTGATACTGACCTCTGTGCAGTGGTGGGATACTGATCTCTGTGCAGTGATGGGATTATGGGATCTATGCAGTGATGTGATACTGAACTCTGTGCAGTGATGGGATACTGGGCTCTGTGCAGTGATGGGATACTGGACTCTGTGCAGTGATGTGATACTGATCTCTGTGCACTGATGGGATACTGATCTCTTTGCAGTGATGGGATACTGACCTCTGTGCAGTGATGAGATACTGAACTCTGTGCAGTGATGAGATACTGAACTCTGTGCAGTGATGGGTTACTGATCTCTATGCAGTGACGGGATTCTGATCTCTGTGCAGTGATGAGATACTGACGTCTGTGCAGTGATGGGATACTGGGCTCTGTGCAGTGATGGGATACTGGGCTCTGTGCAGTGATGGGATACTGATCCCTGTGCAGTGATGGTATACTGACCTTTGTGCAGTGATGGGATACTGGGCTCTGTGCAGTGATGTGATACTGATCTCTGTGCAGTGATGGGATACTGACGTCTGTGCATTGATGGGATACTGATCTCTGTGCAGTGATGGGATCCCGAGCTCTGTGCAGTGATGGGATACTGATCCCTGTGCAGTGATGGTATACTGACCTCTGTGCAGTGATGTGATACTGATCTCTGTGCAGTGATGGGATACTGGGCTCTGTGCAGTGATGGGATACTGGGCTCTGTGCAGTGATGTGATACTGATCTATGTGCAGTGATGGGATACTGATCTCTGTGCAGTGATGGGATACTGACTTCTGTGCAGTGATGGGATACTGACGTCTGTGCAGTGATGGGATATCGATCTCTGTGCAGTGATGGTTTACTGATCTCTATGCAGTGACGGGATACTGATCTCTGTGCAGTGATGAGATACTGAACTCTGTGCAGTGATGGGTTACTGATCTCTATGCAGTAATGGGATTCTGATCTCTGTGCAGTGATGACATACTGAACTCTATTCAGTGATGGGTTGCTGATCTCTGTGCAGTGATGGGATACTGACGTCTGTGCAGTGATGGGATACTGATCTCTGTGCAGTGATGGGATACCGATCTCTGTGCAGTGATGGGATCCTGATCTCTGTGCAGTGATAGGATACTAACCTCTGTGCATTGGTGGGATACTGGGCTCTGTGCAGTGATGGGATACCGAGCTCTGTGCAGTGATGGGATACTGATCCCTGTGCAGTGATGTGATACTGATCTCTGTGCCGTGGTGGGATACTGACCTCTATACAGTGATGGGATACTGATCTCTCTGCATTGGTGTGATACTGGGCTCTGTGCAGTGATGGGATACTGGGCTCTGTACAGTGATGGGATACTGATCTCTGTGCATTGGTGTGATACTGATCTCTGTGCAGTGATGGGATACTGATCTCTGTGCAGTGATGGGTTACTGATTAGATTAGATTAGATTAGATTACTTACAGTGTGGAAACAGGCCCTTCGGCCCAACAAGTCCACACCGACCCGCCGAAGCGTAACCCACCCAGACCCATTCCCCTACATTTACCCCATTCACCTAACACTACAGGCAATTTAGCGTGGCTAATTCACCTAACCTGCACATTTTTTTTTTGGATTGTGGGAGGAAACCGGAGCAAGCGGAGGAAACCCACGCAGACACAGGGAGAATGTGCAAACTCCACACAGAGAGTCGCCTGAGGCGGGAATTGAACCTTGGTCTCTGGTGCTGTGAGGGAATAGTGCTAACCACTGTGCCACCGTGCCGCCCACCGATCTCTGTGCAGTGATGGGGTACTGATCTCTGTGCAGTGATGGGATACTGATCTCTGTGCAGTGATAGGATACTAACCTCTGTGCATTGGTGGGATACTGATCTCTGTGCAGTGATGGGGTACTGATCTCTGTGCAGTGATGGGATACTGATCTCTGCGCAGTGATAGGATACTAACCTCTGTGCATTGGTGGGATACTGATCTCTGTGCAGTGATGGGTTACTGATCTCTGTGCAGTGATAGGATACTAACCTCTGTGCAGTGGTGGGATACTGATCTCTGTGCAGTGATAGGATACTAACCTCTGTGCAGTGATGGGATACTAACCTCTGTGCAGTGGTGGGATACTGATCTCTGTGCAGTGATAGGATACTAACCTCTGTGCAGTGATGGGATACTGGCCTCTGTGCAGTGATGCGATACTGATCTCTGTGCAGTGATGTGATACTGATCTCTGTGCAGTGATGGGATACTGATCTCTGTGCAGTGATAGGATACTAACCTCTGTGCATTGGTGGGATACTGGGCTCTGTGCAGTGATGGGATACTGATCTCTGTGCACTGATGGGATACTGATCTCTGTGCAGTGATGGGATACTGGGCTCTGTGCACTGATGGGATACTGATCTCTGTGCAGTGATGGGATACTGGGCTCTGTGCACTGATGGGATACTGATCTCTGTGCAGTGATGGGATACTGACTTCTGTGCAGTGATGGGATACTGACGTCTGTGCAGTGATGGGTTACTGATCTCTGTGCAGTGATGGGTTACTGATCTCTATGCAGTGACGGGATACTGACGTCTGTGCAGTGATGGGATACTGATCCCTGTGCAGTGATGTGATACTGATCTCTGTGCAGTGATGGGATACTGATCTCTGTGCAGTGATAGGATACTAACCTCTGTGCATTGGTGGGATACTGGGCTCTGTGCAGTGATGGGATACCGAGCTCTGTGCAGTCCTGCTATACTAATCTCTGTGCAGTGACGGGATACTGATCTCTGTGCAGTGATGAGATACTGAACTCTGTGCAGTGATGGGTTACTGATCTCTATGCAGTAATGGGATTCTGATCTCTGTGCAGTGATGAGATACTGAACTCTGTGCAGTGATGGGTTGCTGATCTCTGTGCAGTGATGGGATACTGACGTCTGTGCAGTGATGGGATACTGATCTCTGTGCAGTGATGGGTTACTGATCTCTATGCAGTGACGGGATACTGACGTCTGTGCAGTGATGGGAAACTGATCCCTGTGCAGTGATGTGATACTGATCTCTGTGCAGTGATAGGATACTAACCTCTGTGCATTGGTTGGATACTGGGCTCTGTGCAGTGATGGGATACCGAGCTCTGTGCAGTCCTGCTATACTAATCTCTGTGCAGTGATGGGATACTGCTCTCTGTGCAGTGATAGGATACTGATCTCTGTGCCGTGGTGGGATACTGACCTCTGTACAGTGATGGGATACTGATCTCTCTGCATTGGTGTGATACTGGGCTCTGTGCAGTGATGGGATACTGATCTCTGTGCAGTGATGGGATACTGACTTCTGTGCAGTGATGGGATACTGACGTCTGTGCAGTGGTGGGATACTGATCTCTGTGCAGTGATGGGATACTGATTTCTGTGCAGTGATGGGATACTGATCTCTGTGCAGTGATGGTACACTGATCTCTGTGCAGTGATGGGATACTGATCTCTGTGCAGTGATGGGGTACTGATCTCTGTGAAGTGATAGGATACTGCTCTCTGTGCAGTGATAGGATACTAACCTCTGTGCAGTGATGGGATACTGATTTCTGTGCATTGATGGGATACTGGGCTCTGTGCATTGGTGGGATACTGGGCTCTGTGCAGTGATGGGATACTGATTTCTGTGCAGTGATGTGATACTGTGATACAGTGATGTGATACAGTGATGGGATACTGACCTCTGTGCAGTGATAGGATACTAACCTCTTTGCAGTGGTGGGATACTGGGCTCTGTGCAGTGATGGGATACCGAGCTCTGTGCAGTGATTCTATACTGATCTCTGTGCATTGATCCTTTTCTGATCTCTGTGCAGTGATGGGATACTGCTCTCTGTGCAGTGATAGGATACTGACCTCTGTGCAGTGGTGGGATACTGCCCTCTGTACAGTGACGGGATACTAACCTCTGTGCAGTGATGGGATACTGACCTCTGTGCAGTGATTTTATACTGACCTCTATGCAGTGTTCGGATACTGATCTCTGTGCAGTGATGGGTTACTGATCTCTTTGCAGTGATGGGATACTGATCTCTGTGCAGTGATGGGTTACTGATCTCTGTGCAGTGATGGGATTCTGAACTCAGTGTGGGGATGGGATACTGGGCTCTGTGCAGTAATAGGATACTGATCTCTGTGCAGTGATGGGATACTGATCTCTGTGCAGTGATGGGTTACTGATCTCTGTGCAGTGATGGGATACTGACGACTGTGCAGAGATGGGATACTGATCTCTGTGCAGTGATGTGACACTGACCTCTGTGCAGTGATGGGATACTGATCTCTGTGCAGTGATGTGATACTGACCTCTGTGCAGTGATGGGATACTGATCTCTGTGCAATGATGAGATACTGACCTCTGTGCAGTGATGTGATACTGATCTCTGTGCACTGATGGGATACTGATCTCTGTGCAGTGATGGGATACTGGGCTCTGTGCAGTGATGGGATACTGACCTCTGTGCAGTGATAGGATACTAACCTCTTTGCAGTGGTGGGATACTGGGCTCTGTGCAGTGATGGGATACCGAGCTCTGTGCAGTGATTCTATACTGATCTCTGTGCATTGATACTACACTGATCTCTGTGCAGTGATGGGATACTGCTCTCTGTGCAGTGATAGGATACTGACCTCTGTGCAGTGGTGGGATACTGCCCTCTGTGCAGTGATGGGATACTGATCTCTGTGCAGTGGTGGGATATTGATCTCTGTGCAGTGACGTGATACTGATCCCTGTGCAGTGATGGGATACTGGGCTCTGTGCAGTGATGTGATACTGACCTCTGTGCAGTGATGGGATACTGAACTTTGTGCACTGATGATATACTCACCTCTGTGCAGTGATGTGATACTGATCTCTGTGCACTGATGGGATACTGATCTCTGGTTAGTGAAGGGATACTGGGCTCTGTGCAGTAATGGGATACTAACCTCTTTGCAGTGGTGGGATACTGGGCTCTGTGCAGTGATGGGATACCGAGCTCTGTGCAGTGATTCTATACTGATCTCTGTGCAGTGATGGGATACTGCTCTCTGTGCTGTGATAGGATACTGACCTCTGTGCAGTGGTGGGATACAGCCCTCTGTACAGTGATGGGATACTGCCCTCTGTACAGTGGTGGGATACTGATCTCTGTGCACTGATGGGGTACGGATCTCTGTGCACTGATGGGATACTGATCTCTGTGCACTGATGGGATACTGGTCTCTGTGCAGTGATGGGATACTGAAATTTGTGCAGTGATGATATACTGACCTCTGTGCAGTGATGTGATACTGATCTCTGTGCTATGATGGGATACTGATCTCTGTTCTGTGATGCGATACTGATCTCTGTGCAGTGGTGGGATATTGATATCTGTGCAGTGATGGGTTACTGATCTCTGTGCAGTGATGGGATATTGATCTCTGTGCAGTGATGGGATACTGATCTCTGTGCAGTGATGGGATACTGATCTCTGTGCAGTGATGTGATACTGACCTATTTGCAGTGATGTGATACTGACCTCTGTGCAGTGATGGGAAACTGAACTTTGTGCAGTGATGAGATACTGACCTCTGTGCAGTGATGTGATACTGATCTCTGTGCAGTGATGCGATACTGATCTCTGTGCTGTGATAGGATACTGACCTCTGTGCAGTGGTGGGATACTGCACTCTGTACAGTGGTGGGATACTGATCTCTGTGCACTGATGGGATACTGATCTCTGTGCACTGATGGGATACTGATCTCTGTGCAGTGATGGGATACTGGCCTCTGTGCAGTGATGGTATACTGAAATTTGTGCAGTGATGATATACTGACCTCTGTGCAGTGATGTGATACTGATCTCTGTGCTGTGATGCGATACTGATCTCTGTGCAGTGGTGGGATATTGATCTCTGTGCAGTGATGGGATACTAATCTCTGTGCAGTGATGGGATACTGGCCTATTTGCAGTGATGTGATACTGACCTCTGTGCAGTGATGGGATACTGGGCTCTGTGCAGTGATGTGATACTGATCTCTGTGCACTGATGGGATACTGATCTCTGTGCAGTGATGGGATACTGACCTCTGTGCAGTGATGGGATACTGACCTCTGTGCAGTGATGGGATACTGATCTCTGTGCAGTGATTGGATACTGGGATCTGTGCAGTGATGGGATTCTGGGCTCTGTGCAGTGATGTGATACTGATCTCTGTGCAGTGATGGGATACTGACCTCTGTGCAGTGGTGGGACACTGGGCTCTGTGCAGCGATGCGAAACTTATCTCTGTGCAGTGATGCGATACTGATCTCTGTGCAGCGATGGGATACTGATCTCTGTGTATTGGTGTGATACTGATCTCTGTGCAGCGATGGGATACTGATCTCTGTGCATTGGTGGGATACTGACCTCTGTGCAGTGATGGGATACTGACGTCTGTGCAGTGATGGGTTACTGATCTCTATGCAGTAATTGGATTCTGATCTCTGTGCAGTGATGGGATACTAACCTCTGTGCAGTGGTGGGATACCGATCTGTGCAGTGATGAGATACTGAACTCTGTGCAGTGATGGGTTACTGATCTCTGTGCAGTGATAGGATACTAACCTCTGTGCAGTGGTGGGATACTGATCTCTGTGCAGTTTTGGGATATCGAGTTCTGTGCAGTGATGGGATACTGATCTCTGTGCAATGATGGGATACTGACCTCTGTGCACTGATGGGATACTGATCTCTGGTTAGTGAAGGGATACTGGGCTCTGTGCAGTGATGTGATACTGATCTCTGTGCACTGATGGGATACTGATCTCTGGTTAGTGAAGGGATACTGGGCTCTGTGCAGTGATGGGATACTAACCTCTTTGCAGTGGTGGGATACTGGGCTCTGTGCTGTGATGGGATACCGAGCTCTGTGCAGTGATTCTATACTGATCTCTGTGCAGTGATGGGATACTGCTCTCTGTGCTGTGATAGGATACTGACCTCTGTGCAGTGGTGGGATACAGCCCTCTGTACAGTGATGGGATACTGCCCTCTGTACAGTGGTGGGATACTGATCTCTGTGCACTGATGGGATACGGATCTCTGTGCACTGATGGGATACTGATCTCTGTGCAGTGATGGGATACTGGTCTCTGTGCAGTGATGTGATACTGATCTCTGTGCAGTGGTGGGATATTGATCTCTGTGCAGTGATGGGATACTGGCCTATTTGCAGTGATGTGATACTGACCTCTGTGCAGTGATGGGATACTGAACTTTGTGCAGTGATGATATACTGACCTCTGTGCAGTGATGTGATACTGATCTCAGTGCAGTGATGGGATACTGACCTCTGTGCAGCGATGGGATACTGACCTCTGTGCAGTGATAGGATACTGATCTCTGTGCACTGATGGGATACTGATCTCTGTGCAGTGATGGGATACTGGGCTCTGTGCACTGATGGGATACTGATCTCTGTGCAGTGATGGGATACTGACTTCTGTGCAGTGATGGGATACTGACGTCTGTGCAGTGATGGGTTACTGATCTCTGTGCAGTGATGGGATACTGACCTCTGTGCAGCGATGGGATACTGACCTCTGTGCAGTGATGGGATACTGACCTCTGTGCACTGATGGGATACTGATCTCTGTGCAGTGATGGGATACTGGGCTCTGTGCACTGATGGGATACTGATCTCTGTGCAGTGATGGGAAACTGACTTCTGTACAGTGATGGGATACTGACGTCTGTGCAGTGATGGGTTACTGATCTCTGTGCAGTGATGGGTTACTGATCTCTGTGCAGTGACGGGATACTGACGTCTGTGCAGTGATGGGATACTGATCCCTGTGCAGTGATGTGATACTGATCTCTGTGCAGTGATGGGATACTGATCTCTGTGCAGTGATAGGATACTAACCTCTGTGCATTGGTGGGATACTGGGCTCTGTGCAGTGATGGGATACTGATCTCTGTGCAGTCCTGCTATACTGATCTCTGTGCAGTGATGCTATACGAATCTCTGTGCAGTGATGGGATACTGCTCTCTGTGCAGTGATAGGATACTGATCTCTGTGCCGTGGTGGGATACTGACCTCTGTACAGTGATGGGATACTGATCTCTCTGCATTGGTGTGATACTGATCTCTGTGCAGTGATAGGATACTAACCTCTGTGCATTGGTGTGATACTGGGCTCTGTGCAGTGATGGGATACTGATCTCTGTGCAGTGATGGGATACTGATCTCTGTGCAGTGATAGGTTACTGATTAGATGAGATTAGATTAGATTACTTACAGTGTGGAAACAGGCCCTTCGGCCCCTACAAGTCCACACCGACCCGCCGAAGCGTAACCCACCCAGACCCATTCCCCTACATTTACCCCATTCACCTAACACTACAGGCAATTTAGCGTGGCTAATTCACCTAACCTGCACATTTTTTTTTTGGATTGTGGGAGGAAACCGGAGCAAGCGGAGGAAACCCACGCAGACACAGGGAGAATGTGCAAACCCCACACAGAGAGTCGCCTGAGGCGGGAATTGAACCTTGGTCTCTGGTGCTGTGAGGGAATAGTGCTAACCACTGTGCCACCGTGCCGCCCACCGATCTCTGTGCAGTGATGGGGTACTAACCTCAGTGCAGTGGTGGGATACTGATCTCTGTGCAGTGATGGGATACTGATTTCTGTGCAGTGATGGGATACTGATCTCTGTGCAGTGATGGTACACTGATCTCTGTGCAGTGATAGGATACTGCTCTCTGTGCAGTGATAGGATACTAACCTCTGTGCAGTGATGGGATACTGATTTCTGTGCATTGATGGGATACTGGGCTCTGTGCATTGGTGGGATACTGGGCTCTGTGCAGTGATGGGATATTGATCTCTGTGCAGTGATGGGATACTGATTTCTGTGCAGTGATGTGATACTGTGATACAGTGATGTGATACAGTGATGGGATACTGACCTCTGTGCAGTGATAGGATACTAACCTCTTTGCAGTGGTGGGATACTGGGCTCTGTGCAGTGATGGGATACTGACGTCTGTGCAGTGATGGGTTACTGATCTCTGTGCAGTGATGGGATACTGACCTCTGTGCAGCGATGGGATACTGACCTCTGTGCAGTGATGGGATACTGATCTCTGTGCAGTGATGGGATATTGATCTCTGTGCAGTGATGGGATATTGATCTCTGTGCAGTGATGGGATACTGATTTCTGTGCAGTGATGTGATACTGTGATACAGTGATGTGATACAGTGATGGGATACTGACCTCTGTGCAGTGATAGGATACTAACCTCTTTGCAGTGGTGGGATACTGGGCTCTGTGCAGTGATGGGATACTGACGTCTGTGCAGTGATGGGTTACTGATCTCTGTGCAGTGATGGGATACTGACCTCTGTGCAGCGATGGGATACTGACCTCTGTGCAGTGATGGGATACTGATCTCTGTGCAGTGATGGGATATTGATCTCTGTGCAGTGATGGGATACTGATCTCTGTGCAGTGATGGGATACTGATCTCTGTGCAGTGATGTGATACTGATCTCTGTGCAATGATGGGATACTGACCTCTGTGCACTGATGGGATACTGATCTCTGGTTAGTGAAGGGATACTGGGCTCTGTGCAGTGATGTGATACTGATCTCTGTGCACTGATGGGATACTGATCTCTGGTTAGTGAATGGATACTGGGCTCTGTGCAGTGATGGGATACTAACCTCTTTGCAGTGGTGGGACACTGGGCTCTGTGCAGTGATGGGATACCGAGCTCTGTGCAGTGATTCTATACTGCTCTCTGTGCATTGATACTATACTGATCTCTGTGCAGTGATGGGATACAGCTCTCTGTGCTGTGATAGGATACTGACCTCTGTGCAGTGGTGGGATACAGCCCTCTGTACAGTGATGGGATACTGCCCTCTGTACAGTGGTGGGATACTGATCTCTGTGCACTGATGGGATACGGATCTCTGTGCACTGATGGGATACTGATCTCTGTGCAGTGATGGGATACTGGTCTCTGTGCAGTGATGTGATACTGATCTCTGTGCAGTGGTGGGATATTGATCTCTGTGCAGTGATGGGATACTGGCCTATTTGCAGTGATGTGATGCTGACCTCTGTGCAGTGATGGGATACTGAACTTTGTGCAGTGATGATATACTGACCTCTGTGCAGTGATGTGATACTGATCTCTGTGCAGTGATGGGATACTGACCTCTGTGCAGCGATGGGATACTGACCTCTGTGCAGTGATAGGATACTGATCTCTGTGCACTGATGGGATACTGATCTCTGTGCAGTGATGGGATACTGACTTCTGTGCAGTGATGGGATACTGACGTCTGTGCAGTGATGGGTTACTGATCTCTGTGCAGTGATGGGTTACTGATCTCTGTGCAGTGACGGGATACTGACGTCTGTGCAGTGATGGGATACTGATCCCTGTGCAGTGATGTGATACTGATCTCTGTGCAGTGATGGGATACTGATCTCTGTGCAGTGATAGGATACTAACCTCTGTGCATTGGTGGGATACTGGGCTCTGTGCAGTGATGGGATACTGATCTCTGTGCAGTCCTGCTATACTGATCTCTGTGCAGTGATGCTATACTAATCTCTGTGCAGTGATGGGATACTGCTCTCTGTGCAGTGATAGGATACTGATCTCTGTGCCGTGGTGGGATACTGACCTCTGTACAGTGATGGGATACTGATCTCTCTGCATTGGTGTGATACTGATCTGTGTGCAGTGATAGGATACTAACCTCTGTGCATTGGTGTGATACTGGGCTCTGTGCAGTGATGGGATACTGATCTCTGTGCAGTGATGGGATACTGATCTCTGTGCAGTGATAGGTTACTGATTAGATGAGATTAGATTAGATTACTTACAGTGTGGAAACAGGCCCTTCGGCCCCTACAAGTCCACACCGACCCGCCGAAGCGTAACCCACCCAGACCCATTCCCCTACATTTACCCCATTCACCTAACACTACAGGCAATTTAGCGTGGCTAATTCACCTAACCTGCACATTTTTTTTTTGGATTGTGGGAGGAAACCGGAGCAAGCGGAGGAAACCCACGCAGACACAGGGAGAATGTGCAAACCCCACACAGAGAGTCGCCTGAGGCGGGAATTGAACCTTGGTCTCTGGTGCTGTGAGGGAATAGTGCTAACCACTGTGCCACCGTGCCGCCCACCGATCTCTGTGCAGTGATGGGGTACTAACCTCTGTGCAGTGGTGGGATACTGATCTCTGTGCAGTGATGGGATACTGATTTCTGTGCAGTGATGGGATACTGATCTCTGTGCAGTGATGGTACACTGATCTCTGTGCAGTGATGGGGTACTGATCTCTGTGAAGTGATAGGATACTGCTCTCTGTGCAGTGATAGGATACTAATCTCTGTGCAGTGATGGGATACTGATTTCTGTGCATTGATGGGATACTGGGCTCTGTGCATTGGTGGGATACTGGGCTCTGTGCAGTGATGGGATATTGATCTCTGTGCAGTGATGGGATACTGATTTCTGTGCAGTGATGTGATACTGTGATACAGTGATGTGATACAGTGATGGGATACTGACCTCTGTGCAGTGATAGGATACTGACCTCTGTGCAGTGGTGGGATACTGCCCTCTGTACAGTGACGGGATACTAACCTCTGTGCAGTGATGGGATACTGATCTCTGTGCAGTGATTTTATACTGACCTCTATGCAGTGTTCGGATACTGATCTCTGTGCAGTGATGGGTTACTGATCTCTTTGCAGTGATGGGATACTGATCTCTGTGCAGTGATGGGTTACTGATCTCTGTGCAGTGATGGGATTCTGAACTCAGTGTGGGGATGGGATACTGGGCTCTGTGCAGTAATAGGATACTGATCTCTGTGCAGTGATTTTATACTGACCTCTATGCAGTGTTCGGATACTGATCTCTGTGCAGTGATGGGTTACTGATCTCTGTGCAGTGATGGGATACTGATCTCTGTGCAGTGATGGGTTACTGATCTCTGTGCAGTGATGGGATACTGACCTGTGTGCAGTGATGTGATACTGACCTCTGTGCAGTGATGGGATACTGATCTCTGTGCAGTGATGTGATACTGACCTCTGTGCAGTGATGGGATACTGATCTCTGTGCAATGATGAGATACTGACCTCTGTGCAGTGATGTGATACTGATCTCTGTGCACTGATGGGATACTGATCTCTGTGCAGTGATGGGATACTGGGCTCTGTGCAGTGATGGGATACTGACTTCTGTGCAGTGATAGGATACTAACCTCTTTGCAGTGGTGGGATACTGGGCTCTGTGCAGTGATGGGATACCGAGCTCTGTGCAGTGATTCTATACTGATCTCTGTGCATTGATACTATACTGATCTCTGTGCAGTGATGGGATACTGCTCTCTGTGCAGGGATAGGATACTGACCTCTGTGCAGTGGTGGGATACTGCCCTCTGTACAGTGATGGGATACTGACCTCTGTGCAGTGATGGGATACTGATCTCTGTGCAGTGGTGGGATATTGATCTCTGTGCAGTGACGTGATACTGATCTCTGTGCAGTGATGGGATACTGCTCTCTGTGCTGTGATAGGATACTGACCTCTGTGCAGTGGTGGGATACTGCCCTCTGTACAGTGATGGGATACTGCCCTCTGTACAGTGGTGGGATACTGATCTCTGTGCACTGATGGGATACGGATCTCTGTGCACTGATGGGATACTGATCTCTGTGCAGTGATGGGATACTGGTCTCCGTGCAGTGATGGGATACTGAAATTTGTGCAGTGATGATATACTGACCTCTGTGCAGTGATGTGATACTGATCTCTGTGCTGTGATGGGATACTGATCTCTGTTCTGTGATTCGATACTGATCTCTGTGCAGTGGTGGGATATTGATATCTGTGCAGTGATGGGTTACTGATCTCTGTGCAGTGATGGGATATTGATCTCTGTGCAGTGATGGGATACTGATCTCTGTGCAGTGATGGGATACTGATCTCTGTGCAGTGATGTGATACTGACCTATTTGCAGTGATGTGATACTGACCTCTGTGCAGTGATGGGAAACTGAACTTTGTGCAGTGATGAGATACTGACCTCTGTGCAGTGATGTGATACTGATCTCTGTGCAGTGATGCGATACTGACCTCTGTGCAGTGGTGGGATACTGCCCTCTGTACAGTGATGGGTTACTGCCCTCTGTACAGTGGTGGGATACTGATCTCTGTGCACTGATGGGATACTGATCTCTGTGCACTGATGGGATACTGATCTCTGTGCAGTGATGGGATACTGGTCTCTGTGCAGTGATGGGATACTGAAATTTGTGCAGTGATGATATACTGATCTCTGTGCAGTGATGCGATACTGATCTCTGTGCTGTGATAGGATACTGACCTCTGTGCAGTGGTGGGATACTGCCCTCTGTACAGTGATGGGTTACTGCCCTCTGTACAGTGGTGGGATACTGATCTCTGTGCACTGATGTGATACTGAACTCTGTGCACTGATGGGATACTGATCTCTGTGCAGTGATGGGATACTGACCTCTGTGCAGTGATGGGATACTGACCTCTGTGCAGTGATGGGATACTGATCTCTGTGCAGTGATGGGATACTGGGATCTGTGCAGTGATGGGATTCTGGGCTCTGTGCAGTGATGTGATACTGATCTCTGTGCAGTGATGGGATACTGACCTCTGTGCAGTGGTGGGACACTGGGCTCTGTGCAGCGATGCGAAACTTATCTCTGTGCAGTGATGCGATACTGATCTCTGTGTAGCGATGCGATACTGATCTCTGTGCAGCGATGGGATACTGATCTCTGTGTATTGGTGTGATACTGATCTCTGTGCAGCGATGGGATACTGATCTCTGTGTATTGGTGTGATACTGATCTCTGTGCAGCGATGGGATACTGATCTCTGTGCATTGGTGGGATACTGACCTCTGTGCAGTGATGGGATACTGACGTCTGTGCAGTGATGGGTTACTGATCTCTATGCAGTAATTGGATTCTGATCTCTGTGCAGTGATGACATACTGAACTCTGTGCAGTGATGGGTTGCTGATCTCTGTTCAGTGATGGGATACTAACCTCTGTGCAGTGGTGGGATACCGATCTGTGCAGTGATGAGATACTGAACTCTGTGCAGTGATGGGTTACTGATCTCTGTGCAGTGATAGGATACTAACCTCTGTGCAGTGGTGGGATACCGATCTCTGTGCAGTGATGGGATACTGATCTCTGTGCAGTGATGGGATATTGATCTCTGTGCAGTGATGGGATACTAACCTCTGTGCAGTGATGGGATACTGATCTCTGTGCAGTGATGTGATACTGACCTCTGTGCAGTGATGGGATACTGATCTCTGTGCAGTTTTGGGATATCGAGTTCTGTGCAGTGATGGGATACTGATCTCTGTGCAATGATGGGATACTGACCTCTGTGCACTGATGGGATACTGATCTCTGTGCAGTGATGGGATACTGATCTCTGTGCAGTGATGGGATATTGATCTCTGTGCAGTGATGGGATACTGATCTCTGTGCAGTGATGGGATACTGATCTCTGTGCAGTGATGTGATACTGACCTCTGTGCAGTGATGGGATACTGATCTCTGTGCAGTTTTGGGATATTGATCTCTGTGCAGTGATGGGATACTGATCTCTGTGCAGTGATGGGATACTGATCTCTGTGCAGTGATGTGATACTGACCTCTGTGCAGTGATGGGATACTGATCTCTGTGCAGTTTTGGGATATCGAGTTCTGTGCAGTGATGGGATACTGATCTCTGTGCAATGATGGGATACTGACCTCTGTGCACTGATGGGATACTGATCTCTGGTTAGTGAAGGGATACTGGGCTCTGTGCAGTGATGTGATACTGATCTCTGTGCACTGATGGGATACTGATCTCTGGTTAGTGAAGGGATACTGGGCTCTGTGCAGTGATGGGATACTAACCTCTTTGCAGTGGTGGGATACTGGGCTCTGTGCAGTGATGGGATACCGAGCTCTGTGCAGTGATTCTATACTGATCTCTGTGCGTTGATACTATACTGATCTCTGTGCAGTGATGGGATACTGCTCTCTGTGCTGTGATAGGATACTGACCTCTGTGCAGTGGTGGGATACTGCCCTCTGTACAGTGATGGGATACTGCCCTCTGTACAGTGGTGGGATACTGATCTCTGTGCACTGATGGGATACGGATCTCTGTGCACTGATGGGATACTGATCTCTGTGCAGTGATGGGATACTGGTCTCTGTGCAGTGATGGGATACTGAAATTTGTGCAGTGATGATATACTGACCTCTGTGGAGTGATGTGATACTGATCTCTGTGCTGTGATGGGATACTGATCTCTGTTCTGTGATGCGATACTGATCTCTGTGCAGTGGTGGGATATTGATATCTGTGCAGTGATGGGTTACTGATCTCTGTGCAGTGATGGGATATTGATCTCTGTGCAGTGATGGGATACTGATCTCTGTGCAGTGATGGGATACTGATCTCTGTGCAGTGATGTGATACTGACCTATTTGCAGTGATGTGATACTGACCTCTGTGCAGTGATGGG
Source organism: Chiloscyllium plagiosum (assembly GCF_037043375.1). Classification (NCBI taxonomy): domain Eukaryota; kingdom Metazoa; phylum Chordata; class Chondrichthyes; order Orectolobiformes; family Hemiscylliidae; genus Chiloscyllium; species Chiloscyllium plagiosum. The sequence goes on from NW_028270146.1 coordinate 949,895, forward strand.
AAACTGAACTTTGTGCAGTGATGAGATACTGACCTCTGTGCAGTGATGTGATACTGATCTCTGTGCAGTGATGCGATACTGATCTCTGTGCTGTGATAGGATACTGACCTCTGTGCAGTGGTGGGATACTGCCCTCTGTACAGTGATGGGATACTGCCCTCTGTACAGTGGTGGGATACTGATCTCTGTGCACTGATGGGATACTGATCTCTGTGCACTGATGGGATACTGATCTCTGTGCAGTGATGGGATACTGGTCTCTGTGCAGTGATGGGATACTGAAATTTGTGCAGTGATGATATACTGACCTCTGTGCAGTGATGTGATACTGATCTCTGTGCACTGATGGGATACTGATCTCTGTGCAGTGATGGGATACTGACCTCTGTGCAGTGATGGGATACTGATCTCTGTGCAGTGATGGGATACTGGGATCTGTGCAGTGATGGGATTCTGGGCTCTGTGCAGTGATGTGATACTGATCTCTGTGCAGTGATGGGATACTGACCTCTGTGCAGTGGTGGGACACTGGGCTCTGTGCAGCGATGCGAAACTTATCTCTGTGCAGTGATGCGATACTGATCTCTGTGCAGCGATGCGATACTGATCTCTGTGCAGCGATGGGATACTGATCTCTGTGTATTGGTGTGATACTGATCTCTGTGCAGCGATGGGATACTGATCTCTGTGTATTGGTGTGATACTGATCTCTGTGCAGCGATGGGATACTGATCTCTGTGCATTGGTGGGATACTGACCTCTGTGCAGTGATGGGATACTGACGTCTGTGCAGTGATGGGTTACTGATCTCTATGCAGTAATTGGATTCTGATCTCTGTGCAGTGATGACATACTGAACTCTGTGCAGTGATGGGTTGCTGATCTCTGTGCAGTGATGGGATACTAACCTCTGTGCAGTGGTGGGATACCGATCTGTGCAGTGATGAGATACTGAACTCTGTGCAGTGATGGGTTACTGATCTCTGTGCAGTGATAGGATACTAACCTCTGTGCAGTGGTGGGATACCGATCTCTGTGCAGTGATGGGATACTGATCTCTGTGCAGTGATGGGATATTGATCTCTGTGCAGTGATGGGATACTGATCTCTGTGCAGTGATGGGATACTGATCTCTGTGCAGTGATGTGATACTGACCTCTGTGCAGTGATGGGATACTGATCTCTGTGCAGTTTTGGGATATCGAGTTCTGTGCAGTGATGGGATACTGATCTCTGTGCAATGATGGGATACTGACCTCTGTGCACTGATGGGATACTGATCTCTGTGCAGTGATGGGATACTGATCTCTGTGCAGTGATGGGATATTGATCTCTGTGCAGTGATGGGATACTGATCTCTGTGCAGTGATGGGATACTGATCTCTGTGCAGTGATGTGATACTGACCTCTGTGCAGTGATGGGATACTGATCTCTGTGCAGTTTTGGGATATTGATCTCTGTGCAGTGATGGGATACTGATCTCTGTGCAGTGATGGGATACTGATCTCTGTGCAGTGATGTGATACTGACCTCTGTGCAGTGATGGGATACTGATCTCTGTGCAGTTTTGGGATATCGAGTTCTGTGCAGTGATGGGATACTGATCTCTGTGCAATGATGGGATACTGACCTCTGTGCACTGATGGGATACTGATCTCTGGTTAGTGAAGGGATACTGGGCTCTGTGCAGTGATGGGATACTAACCTCTTTGCAGTGGTGGGATACTGATCTCTGTGCAGTGATGGGATACTGCTCTCTGTGCAGTGATAGGATACTGACCTCTGTGCAGTGGTGGGATACTGCCCTCTGTACAGTGATGGGATACTGCCCTCTGTACAGTGTTGGGATACTGATCTCTGTGCACTGATGGGATACGGATCTCTGTGCACTGATGGGATACTGATCTCTGTGCAGTGATGGGATACTGGTCTCTGTGCAGTGATGTGATACTGATCTCTGTGCAGTGGTGGGATATTGATCTCTGTGCAGTGATGGGATACTGATCTCTGTGCAGTGATGGTATACTGGCCTATTTGCAGTGATGTGATACTGACCTCTGTGCAGTGATGGGATACTGAACTTTGTGCAGTGATGATATACTGACCTCTGTGCATTGATGGGATACTGGCCTATTTGCAGTGATGTGATACTGATCTCTGTGCAGTGATGGGATACTGACCTCTGTGCAGCGATGTGATACTGACCTCTGTGCAGTGATGGGATACTGATCTCTGTGCAGTGATGGGCTACTGGGCTCTGTGCAGTGATAGGATACTGACCTCTGTGCAGTGATGGGATACTGGGCTCTGTGCAGTGATGTGATACTGACCTCTGTGCAGTGATGGGATGCTGAACTTTGTGCAGTGATGATATACTGACCTCTGTGCATTGATTCGATACTGATCTCTGTGCAGTGATGGGATACTGACCTCTGTGCAGTGGTGGGATACTGATCTCTGTGCATTGGTGTGATACTGATCTCTGTGCATTGGTGGGATACTGGGCTCTGTGCAGCGATGGGATACTGGGCTCTGTGCAGTGATGGGATACTGATCTCTGTGCAGTGATGGGATACTGATCTCTGTGCAGTAATGGGATACTGATTTCTGTGCAGTGATGGTATACTGGGCTCTGTGCAGTGGTGGGATACTGATCTGTGTGCAGTGATGGGATACTGACCTCTGTTCAATGATGGGATACTGATCTCTGTGCAGTGATGGGATACTGGGCTCTGTGCAGGGATGAGATATCGGCCTCTGTGCAGTTATTTCATTGGAAAGGGGAAATAACAGGTCCCGTTGAAGAACATTCATTTGTAACAGTCATCTCGGAGTTGGGGTTAGCTTTTCTGGCAACATGCTTTTTTTTGGGAACCTTGACTCTTTTGATTTGACTGTTGGAGTCTGGGTCCACTATGTGGAAATAATGCAATATTTCTTTCTGGGCAAATGATTTTGGGGCAGATAAAAAGCAATGAGTAAGCCTTCCGACTGCGTGCAGACCTGCAGCATTTTCGGTTCAAAGGGGTTTAATTTTCCCAGAGGCATCAGTCATTTCAAGAGTTGATGAAGTTACGGAATATTATGACCCAAACCTCCTCTAATCTGAGATGTTATTGGTTTTATTCGGCTGTTAGAGAACTGTGGGCATCTGTATCAGGATTTTTGACGAGGTTATGATGACTGACTGAGGCATGTGATTTTGGGTTAACCCTGAATGAGATGTTGAGAGGCCATCTGGTGTGTGGAATTGATAACAAAACCATGACGAAGCACTTGCTAGCTGAAGCCCAACTTCACTTCAGAGAGGCACTACAGCTGGTTTTGTCATTAGAAAATGCAGCAAGTGGAACATGGGAGCTACAGGCATGGAATCCCAATGGAAATTGACTCCCTCATCTCTCTGATTGAGCATAGGGGTGCACCACAATTACAGAGCCTCAAGCAGAGCATATCCTGAGCAGAGGGTTACTACGCCGACCCACAGCAGAGCTCCACAACAACAAAATGGAGCCTCAGCCCAAGTGGCTACAAAGTTCTTCAGGATCTGGGCTGGCAAGCCATTGTAGTTACTGCTGGTTTGTGGACTCAAGACAGGAAAGCAATCCTACACGTCTGACTTGAGTAAGAAAGCTCGCAGGCCAGTACCCAGGAGAGTACGCACCCTGAAAACTCCCACTGTATGTGGGTTGGAACAATTAAATTACTTAACAACATCCAAATCAGAATCAATTAAAGTTAATGTTTGGTTAAATGGTCACCCAGTTCTTATGGAGGTTGCTACTGATACTGATGTGGTTGCAGAATCTGTCTTTAACAAGATTCACTTGGGACTCCAATGTTTACACTTGCGCATGACATCAGATTGAGAACATACACGGTGGAACCATTGCAGATTAAGACATCCTAAGACATAGAGTCATATTCATTGAGTCCAACTGCACAGAGACAGGCCCTTTGGCCCAAACTGGTCCATGCTGACCAAAATGTCCATCCACGCCAACCCCATTTCCCTGTACTTGACCCGTAACCTTCTAAATCTTTCCTATCCATGAATTTGTCCAAATGCCTTTTAAATGTTATTAATGTACCCACATCAACCACTTCCACTGGCAGCTCATTCCACATACATATCACCCTCTGTGTAAAAAGGTTGCTCCTTAGGTTCCCTTTAATTCCTTCCCCTCAAATCTTAAACTGATACCCTCTAGTCCTTGATTCTCCAACCCTGGGAAAAAGACTGAGAGCACACACCCTATCCATGCCTCTCATGATCTTATACACTTCTATAAGATAGCCCCCCCCCCTCCCCACCCCAGTCTCCTACGCTGTAAAGAAAAAAGTCCTCGCTTGTCCAACCTCTCCCTCTAACTCAGACCATTGAGTCCTGGCACCATCCCTGTAAATTTCTTCTGCACTCTTTCCAGTTTAATCACATCCTTCCTACACCGAGGTGTCCAAAACTGAACACTACTCTAAATGCAGCCTAACATCCTGCCAAACTACAACATAACGTCCCAACTTCTATACTCAATGCCCTGACTGATGAAGGCCAGTGTACCAAGCACCTTCTTCACTGCTCTATCTACCTGGGACTCCACTTTCAGAGAACCATGCACCTGAACTCCAAGGTCTCTCTGTTTAACTACACTCTTTAAGACCCTATCATACACCTTGAATGTCCTACCTTGATTTGACTGTCCAATGTACAAGACCTCACACTTACCTGCAGTAAACTCCATTTGCCATTTCTCGGTCCACTTCCCCAGCTGATCAAGGTCTTGCTACAATTTCCAATAACCTTCTTCACTGTCCACGATGCTGTCTATTTTACTATTATCTGCAAACTTACTAATCATGCCTTGTACATTCTCATCCAAATCATTGATATAGATAATGTTAAGAAGTTGAAGGGGTGTCCTGTACCATTACGAGAGAGTGAGTGCTATTTTGCATTGAGAGCTTACAAGCACCTGCCACACGACTAGCTAGGAGTCTCAGAGTGTAATGGAAAATTGAAAATGTGTAACATTTGGCTGTGAAACAAATACGTGAGTTGGTTGGTATTTTCACAACAATTCAAATTTAACCAATCAGTTTAAATTATGCTCCAGGATACTAAACACCAATTGAGTTTGAATTTATTATGTTTGCTGACCTCGAACCAATGAGATGATCTAATGTTTGGATAATAAAGAATCAGGCATTTTGAAAGTTAGACAGAGAATCGAGAGAGACTGCCAGTCAAATCACTCTCAGAAGATGACCAGGGAGATCTTCGGCCGAAAGAAGGAGGACACTAGAAATGACAGTCACTGTGTGGTTTTGAAATTAAATTGATGTAATTTTAATACAGATTGTTATTGGAACAGTTTATTGTTATAGAGTTTGGAGGCAGATAACAAGCAGTTAAGAGAAAGGAGGCTTAGAGTTGTAAATAGTTGCTGTTTAATGTTCACTTTTAGAGTTAAAGAATAAATTGGTATAATTTTCTTTAAATACTGGAATTTGGGATTTTAAATCAGTGTGGTACTGGAAAAGCACAGCAGGAATATCTATTCCTGATGAAGAGCTTTTGCCCGAAACATCGATTTTCCTGCTCCTCGGATGCTGCCTGACCTGCTGTGCTTTTCCAGCACCACTCTGATCTAGACTCTGGTTTCCAGCATCTACATTCCTCACCTTTGCCTACTGGAATTTGGGAGTTCTGTGTTCCTCATATTTTAACAGATTATGAGGTGAGATGACTTACAACAGGTTAATCCAATGATGTTTCCTGGGAAAGGGGTCTTAGTTACAAGAAAAGTCCAATCAACTTGGTGGGCGGCACGGTGGTTAGCACTGCTGCCTCACAGCGCCGGTGACCCGGGTTCAATTCCCGCCTCAGGCGACTGACTGTGTGGAGTTTGCACGTTCTCCCCGTGTCTGTGTGGGTTTCCTCCGGGTGCTCCGGTTTCCTCCCACAGTCCAAAGATGTGCAGGCCAGGTGAATTGGCCATGCTAAATTGCCCGTAGTGTTAGGTAAGAGGTAAATGTAGGGGTATGGGCGGGTCAGTGTGGACTTGTTGGGCCAAAGGGCCTGTTTCCACACTGTAATGTAATGTAATCTAAAACTGTGATATGGTGACATGATTGACAGCAGGCTAATCCAATGATATTCCCTGGGAAATAAGTCTTAATTACATAAATCATCATGTCATGGTAGCAGATCGAGGTTAGTTCAAATGGTCAATTGATGTGTCAGTATTCATTTTATGAAAACTCTGTTCTCCTCTTATCTTTGGATTTTTGCTTAATTCTGCAAAACAGCAGGACAAGTTCACAGAGTTCAATCATTATTCTCAGCCATTTTGTTGTATTATTTTTAATTGAAAAGGCATTTTGTGGTTAGTAAAACTCTACATATATTTGTTCTTCTGACAATAACCTAAATTCAAATTTTAGATCCTCAGTAATAGGCTCAGGTCCAAGCTTATTGGAGCGGAATTGTTTGAGAAAGTTTCACCTGGATTAGCTCAACATTTCTCAATTGGAAAATGGCTGCCTCAGTGGAGTTCTAGTGAAATACCCAGGAGATTTTCAGGAAGGCCTTGGAAGTATCAAAGGGACCAGGCAAAAAGGGACCAGAGGTGGAAATCAGGGGGCTGAGAGTAGAGGAATGGTCATTGTTCAGTTTGCAGAAAGGGCAGCACTAGTTGTACTGATTGTGAAGACTGATGGCTCAGTTCATCTTCGAGGGATTTTAAACAAACAGTAAACAGCTTCTTGCAGCTGGATAAATACTCAATCCCTCACATAGAGGACTTGTACACAAAGTTGACTGGGGCAACTGTCCTTTATGAAACTGGACATGAGGCACACCTACCTGCAGTTGCAACTGGATGAGGTACAATTAACACCCATAAGAGGTTATACCAATATACAAGACTGCAATTCGTGGTATCGCCAGCCTGTGTCCTTTTCCAGAGGATCATGGAGAACATTTTACAAGAGCTACCCCAGGTCACCATTTATTCGGATGACGTACTAATAACAGGAAAGACCAGTAAAGAGCACTTGGAGAACTCAAACATAGTGTTTAATGAGCGGTGCTGCCCTTTCTACAAACTGAATTGGTTTGACCATTCCTCTACTCTCAGCCTCCTGACTTCCACCTCTACTTTTGCCCGTAAGGCTAATGGAACCAAGCGAGCCTTGAATAATCTCAGAATTGCTTCCTGGTCAACATGTGAAGTGGTCTTGGCCACTTATATGCTGATTGAAAAAATCTTTCCTGAAAAACTCCTGGGTATTTCACGAGGACTCAACTGAGGCAGCTGTTTCCCAATCAATGTTAAATGTTTCTCCCAGGCTGGTTTATGCCTTAGAAGGGAAAAAATGTGTTCCAGACACCCCTTAGGTTAAAGTCAATAAAACCAGGTTACAATCTTTGGAAGAGAAAGTGGTTGGACGTGCATATAGTTTGTTTAGCAACTCTGTGATGATGATTGACAAGCTGCGAGTATCATTTGCAATACACAGACTCTCAGAAGTGTTGGTCATGGACAATGGGACATCATTTACTATGATTTTGAATACTTCCTAAAGTCAAATAGCAACCAGCATGTAAGGACAGCTCCATACCATCTATCATCCAATAGTTTCACAGAAAGAGTGGTCCAAATGTTGAAAACAGGCAGAAGGAAGCAGCCTACAGTGTCACTCGATACCAAACTGACATAGTTCCTGTTTGATTATAGGATCATCCCTCACAATAACATCAGGGATAGTTCCAGCAGAGTTGCTGATGGGGAGAATACTCCACACCAGGTTAAACCTAACATCCCCAGACCTGAGGATAAAACGCCACAGAAATGTCAATGTCAGCCATCAGTCCCAGATGGCCTCCTATTCCACAATCGCAACTTCCGTTCCATGGTTAACGATGCCCTCCAGCCCATCTCTTCCACTTCACGCACCACCAAGCTTGAGCCCCATCCCTCCCAATGCAACAAGGACAGAACCCCCCAGTCCTCATCTTCCACTCCACCAACCTCTGCTTACTTCACATCATCCTCTGCCACCTCCAAACACACCCCACCACCACAGGGATATTTCCCTCCCTTCCCCAGACAGCATTCCGGAGAGACAATTCCCTCCATGACTCCCATGTCAGGTCCATGTCCCCCACCAGCCTACACCCCACTCCCAGCACCTTTCCCTGCTACCACAGGAAGTGCAACACCTGCCCCCACATCACTCCCCTCATTTCCGTCCAAGGCCCCAAAGGATCCTTCCAGATCCATCAGAAATTTCCCTGTACCTCTACCCATGTCATCTACTGCATCCGTCGCACCCGGTGTAGTCTCCTCTACATCAGGGAGACAGGACGCCTTCTTGTGGATCGTTTCAGAGAACATCTCTGGGACAGCCGCACCCACCAACACCACCGCCCCGTGGCTGAACACTTCAACTCCCCCTCCCACTCCGTCAAGGACATGCAGGTCCTGGGCCTCCTCCATCGCCAAACCCTTACCACCCAAAACCTCTAGGAGGAAAGCCTCATATTCCGCCTTGGGACCCTACCACCACATGGGACAAATGTGGATTTCACCAGTTTCTTCATTTCCCCTTCCCCCACATTATCCCAGTCCCAAGCCTCCAACTTGGCACCGCCCTCCGGACCCAACCATCACTCTCCACTCTGACCTATCACCTTCTCCTTCACCTTCATCCACCTATCACTTTCTCAGCTACATTCCACCAAACCCCACCGCCCCCCCCCCCCCCCCATTTATCTCTCAGCCCCCAACTCACAAAGCTCATTGCTGATCAAAGGCTTATACCTGAAACATTGATTCTCCTGCTCCTCGGATGCTGCCTGACCTGCTTTTCCAGCACCACACTCTCAACGCCAGTCATATGCTGCCTCTAAGGGAGAGCGACAATTTAAATCAAGTGTTGGAGTTTGCTGCCAAAACCATGGAACTGGGCCCTGTATGGGTACAAGGTGAGGTCGATGCGAGGTCAGTCCCGGGACATACAAAGTTCAGGTGAGTGATACAGTCCTGAACAAACACGTGGATCACCTGAAAGCCGTTACCTCACAATCGGGGCAGAAACAAAATATACCTGGCCCCTCCAAACAGCCAGACAGAAACTGCAGATACTCCCACTCCGTCTTGTGTCGAAGAAACCTCAGAGTCTGAAATGGATGCAGCATCGATACAGTTACCACCGGAAGAAGAGGAGGAAACCCTCTCCCAAGAAGGTCCAGATGCAAGAGACAGGTTATGGTCCAGTACACACCATCCCATGTCAGTCTGAATCAGAGGAACATAACATGGGGTGAAAATATCACAGGAAAGTTTACAAGCGAAAGACCAGGCTGACATCTCTGGACATAGGCAGGGGCTGGGGCAGTGGAGGGGCCCGTGTAGTAAAGTGGAACCAGGTTGACATCATTGACTACGAAATCATTGGCCCAGGTTAACAACCTCAATCAATCAGAAAAGCTCTGGCAGCCTGATATAACCGGAGATCCCCTCCAATTCTATTTTGATTTAGTCCCTGCCCTGCTCTTCATTTTCGTGATCACGCAGCGTTGCCCTTTGATGAGAAGGACGTTGCTTGTCACTGGCCACTCGGGTGTTTTCTTTCCTACTGGTGGTGGAAAATGAATAAAGATTTATTCACTTGCTGTCTTTCACTGTGTCTCACCGCTGTACACACACACATCATGGGTAAAAGAAAGAAAAATAAAGAGAAAAAAAACAAAATCAGTCTTGCCAGGAGATTTAGAATCCCCTCAGTTTAGGGGACTGACCCTGCACTGGCTGGGCCACAGTCCGTATGGTTACTGCTGCTGTTGGTGATTTTCTACAAAGGAGGAGAGAAAAGAAAATAACCAGGAGCTGCCCTCCGAATCAATCTTGATTTAATCCCTGCCCTCCCCTTCACTTTTTCATTCACATAAGCATTGCCCTGTGTTGAAAGGGCTTTGCTTGTCACTGGCCACTCGGCTGTTTCTTTCTCTTCCTGGTGGTGGAATACAAGGAACAAGACCAAAGAACAAAGAAAATTTACAGCCCAGGAACAGGCCCTTCGGCCCTCCAAGCCTGAGCCGATACAAATCCACTGTCTAAACCTGTCGGTCAATTCCTAAGCATCTGTATCCCTCTGCTCCCCACCTACTCATGCATTTATCCAGACGCCTCTTAAATGAATCCACCGTGCCTGCCTCTGGCAACGCATTCCATATGCCCACCAACCTCTGTGTGAAGTACTTGCCATGTGTATCCCCCTTAAACTTTCCACCTTTCACCTTGAAAGCATGACCTCTGGTTATTGAATCCTTCACCCTGGGAAAAAGCTTGTCTCTATCCATCCTGTCTATACCCTTCATGATTTCGTAAACTTCAATCAGGTCACCCCACAATCTCCTTTTTTCTAATGAAAACAATCCTGACCTACTCAACCTTTCTTCATAGCTAGCACCTTCCATACCAGGCAACATCCTCTCAAACCTTCTCTGCACCCTCTCCAAAGCGTCCACATCCTTTTGGTAATGTAGCGACCAGAACTGTACACAGTATTCAAAATGTGGCCGAACCAATGTCTTGTACAATTTTAACATGACCTGCCAGCTCTTATACTCAATACCATCCAATGAAGGCAAGTATACCATATACCTTCTTGACCACTCTATCCACCTGTGCAGCCACCTTCACTGTGTCCTGCACCTACATGCACATGACGAGGGTGCTAGCAGAAAAACAATTTAACCAGGGGATTACAATCCCAAAGCATTTTATTCTTATATAAGAAGCAAGCGGGTAACTAGAGAAAGGGTTGGTCCATTAAAGGATAATGAAGGAAGGCTGTGTGTCGAAACTGAGAGAACCCGTGAGATTCTGAATGATTACTTTGCATCAGTGTTCACTGAGGAGAGGGACATGATGAATGTTGAGATTAGAGATAGAAGTTTGATTAGTCTGGATCACGTTGGCATAAGTAGGGAAGATGTGTTGGGTAGGCTAGAGGTTATTAAGGTGGACAAAGCCCCAGGACTGGATGGGATCTATCCCAGGTTGCTGAGGGAGGCGAGAGGGGAAATAGCTGGGGCCCTGACAGATATCTTTGTGGCATCCTTAAACACAGGTGAGGTGCCGGAGGACTGGAGGGTTGCTCATGTTGTCCCCCTGTACAAGAAGGGTAGTAGGGATATTCCGGGTAACTACAGACCAGTGAGCCTGACGTCGGTGGTGGGAAAGTTGCTGGAGAAGGTACTTAGGGATAAAAAATATTTATATTTAGAAAAGAATGGGCTTATCAGTGATAGGCAACATGGTTTTGTGCGGGGGAGGTCGTGCCTTACCAACTTAATAGAGTTCTTCGAGGAAGTGACCAAGTTTTTAGGTGAAGGAAGGGCTGTTGATGTCATATACATGGAGTTTAGTAAGACATTTGATAAGGTTCCCGATGATAGACTAATGGAGAAAGTGAAGTCACATGGTGTGCAGGGTGTCCTAGCTGGGTGGATAAAGAACTGGTTGAGCAACAGGAGACAGAGAGTAGTAGCTGAAGGGAGTTTCTTGAAATGGAGAAAGGTGACCAGTGGTGTTCCACAGTGATCAGTGCTGGGGCCACTGTTGTTTGTAATATACATAAATGATCTGGAAGAGGGCACTGTTGGTATGATCAGCAAGTTTGCAGATGACACAAAGATTGGTGGAGTAGCAGAAAGTATAAGGGTCAATCAAAGAATATAGGAGATAGACTGGAGAGTTGGGCGGAGAAGTGGCAGATGGAGTTCAATCCAGACAAATGTGAGGTAATGCATTTTGGGAAGACTAATTCTAGAGCAAATTATACTGTAAATGGAAGAGCCTTGGGAAAAGTTGGTAAGCAGAGAGATTTGGGAGTGCAGGTCCATTGTATCCTGAAGGTTGCTGCACAGGTGGATAGAGTGGTCAAGAAGGAATATAGAGTCATAGAGATGTACAGCATGGAAACAGATCCTTCGGTCCAACCCGTCCATGCCGACCAGATATCCCAACCCAATCTCGTCCCACCTGCCAGCACCCGGCCCATATCCCTCCAAACCCTTCCTATTCATGTACCCATCCAAATGCCTCTTAAATGTTGCAATTGTACCAGCCTCCACCACTTCCTCTGGCAGCTCATTCCATACACGCACCACCCTCTGCATGAAAACGTTGCCCCTTCGGTCTCTTTTATATCTTTCCCTTCTCACCCTAAACCTATGTCCTCTAGTTCTGGACTCCCTGACCTCAGGAAAAAGACTGCGTCTATTTACCGTATCCATGCCCCTCATGATTTTATAAACCTCTATAAGGTCACCCCTCAGCCTCCGACGCTCCAGGGAAAACAGCCCCAGCCTGTTCAGCCTCTGCCTGTAGCTCAAATCCTCCAACACTGGCAACAGCTTTGTAAAGTTGAAAAATGTGGTGCTGGAAAAACACAGCGGGCCAGGCAGCATCCGAGGAGCAGGAGAATCAACGTTTCGGGCATAAGCCCTTCTTCAGGAATGAGACTGGTATGCCAAGCGGGCTGAGATAAAATGTAGGGGGGAGGGAATTTGGGGGAGGGGTGCTGGGATTACAATAGGTGGAAGGAGGTGAGGGTGAGGGTGGTAGGCCGGAGAGGGGGTGGGGGCGGAGAGAACATAGAACAATACAGCACAGAACAGGCCCTTCGGCCCACGATGTTGTGCCGAACATTTGTCCTAGCTTAAGCATCCATCCATGTACCTATCCAATTGCCGCTTAAAGGTCACCAATGATTCTGACTCTACCACTCCCACAGGCAGCGCATCCCATGCCCCCACCACTCTCTGGGTAAAGAACCTACCCCTGACATCCCCCCTATACCTTCCACCCTTCACCTTAAATTTATGTCCCCTTGCAACATTCTGTTGCACCCGGGGAAAAAGTTTCTGACTGTCTACTCTATCTATTCCTCTGATCATCTTATAAACCTCTATCAAGTCACCCCTCATCCTTCGCCGTTCCAATGAGAAAAGGCCTAGCACTCTCAACCTACCCTCGTACGACCTATTCTCCATTCCAGGCAACATCCTGGTAAGTCTCCTCTGCACCCTCTCCAAAGCTTCCACATCTTTCCTAAAGTGAGGCGACCAGAACTGCACACAATACTCCAAATGTGGCCTAACCAAAGTCCTGTACAGCTGTAACATCACTTCATGAATCTTGAATTCAATCCCTCTGAGAGGTCAGGAAGAAGATTGCAGGTCAAGAAGGCGGTGCTGAGTCCGAGGGTTGGGACTGAGATACGTTGGGGGGAGGGGAAATGAGGAAGCTGGAGAAATCTACATTCATCCCGTGTGGTTGGAGGGTTCCTAGGCGGAAGATGAGGCGCTCTTCCTCCAGGCGTCGTGTGGCCAGGGTCTGGCGATGGAGGAGGTCAAAGACCTGCATGTCCTTGGCGGAGTGGGAGGGGGAGTTAAAGTGTTCAGCCACAGGGTGGTTGGGTTGGTTGGTGCGGGTGCCCCAGAGGTGTTCTCTGAAACGTTCCGCAAGTAGGCAACATCCTTGTAAATCTTTTCTGAATCTTTTCAAGTTTCACATCATCTTTCCGATAGGAAGGAGACCAGAATTGCATGCAATATTCCAACAGTGGCCTAACCAAAGTCCTGTACAGCCACAACATGACCTTCCAAATCCTGTACTCAATACTCTGACCAATAAAAGAAAGCATATCAAACACCTTCTTCACTATCCTATCTACCTGTGACTCCACTTTCAAGGAGCTATGAACCTGCACTCAAAGATCTCTTTGGTCAGCAACACTCCCTCGGACCTTACCATTAAGTGTATAAGCTCTGCTTAGATTTGCTTTCCCAAAATGCAGCACCCCGCATTTATCTGAATTAAACTCCATCTGCCACTTCTCAGCCCATTGGCCCATCTGGTCAAGATCCTGTTGATATCTGAGGTAACCCTCTTTGCTGTCCACTACACCTCCAATTTTGGTGTCATCTGCAAACTTATTAACTGTACCTCTTACGCTCACATCCAAATCATTTATATAAATGATGAAAAGTAGAGGACCCAGCACCGATCCTTGTGGCACTCCACTGGTCATAGGCCTCCTGTCTGAAAAACAACCCTCTACCACCACCCTCTGTCTTCTACCTTTAAGCCAGTTCTGTATCCAAATGGCTAGTTCTTCCGCTATTCCGTGAGATCTAACCTTGCTAACCAGCCTCCCATGGAGAACCTTGTCAAATGCTTTACTGAAGTCCAAATAGATCACATCTATCACTCTGCCCTCATCAATCCTCTTTGTTACTTCTTCAAAAAACTCAATCAAGTGAGACATGTTTTCCCACACACAAAACCATGTTGACTATCCCTAATCAGTCCTTGCCTTTCCAAATACATGTACATCCTGTCCCTCAGGATTCCCTCCAACAACTTGCCCATCACCGAGGTCAGGCTCACCGGTCTATAGTTCCCTGGCTTGTCCTTACCACCCTTCTTAATCAGTGGCACCACGCTAGCCAACCTCCAGTCTTCCAGTACCTGACTTGTGACTATTAATGATACTGCTTCCATCGGACGGGGTATTGAGTATAAGAGCTGGCAAGTCATGTTAAAGTTGTACAAGACTTTGCTTTGGCTGCATTAGGAATTCTGTGTACAGTTCTGGTCGCCACATTACCAAAAAGATGTGGATGCTTTGGAGAAGGCAAGAGACTTTGTAGACAAATTAGCCTCATCTGAACAATTTAGTATGGACAAATAGTACTGTTGTTTGGGAATGTCTTTGACTTTTCTTTAAAAAAAAGAGGAAGTCTGGTTGGGGCTTTCTTTTCCTTATTTTTATTGGTAATAATCTGGTTTAAACTATGTAATTATGGCGGTTGAGATGTGTACTCTCAATTTCTAAGTTCAGTTATATCAGAGGGTGGGTAGGATATTTACCCCTTTATTAAAAGTTTCTTTATTCACATTACTATTTCATGGTGTATTTTCTTTCTTTTCTGCTTGTGTTTGTGGTGCGGTTCTGGCTAGGAGGAGGGAAATTGGTTGGGATGGCTAGATGCCTACTTACGGGCACTTTATACCCGGTTCAGTTATTTAAATGCCTGGGCTGCAGTCTTGGCAGTGGGATGGGTAGTTGCCCCCTTTGGCCAGGGGGTGATTTTCCCTATTCAGCGCTGTTTATTTTAAAGATTAAGTTAGATTCCCTACAGTATGGAAGCAGGCCCTTTGGCCCAACAGGTCCACACCGACCCTCTGAAAAATAACCCACCCAGAACCATTCCCTTACTCTATATTTACCCCTGACAAATGCACCTAACACGCTGGGCAATTTAGTATGGCCAAGTCACCTGACCAGCACATCTTTGGATTGTGGGAGGAAACTGGAGCACCCAGAGGAAACTCATGCAGACACGGGGAGAATGTACAAAAATAATACCGTGCAAGAACTGTAACAAACACTACATTGGACAAACAGGCAGAAAACTAGCCACCAGGACACATAAACATCAACTAGCCACAAAATGACATGACCCACTCTCACTAGTATCCTTACATACAGATGAGGGAAGGACACCACTTCGACTGGGACAACACATCCATCCTAGGACAAGCCAAACAGAGACACGCACAAGAATTCCTAGAAACATGGCATTCCAACAGGAACTCTACCAACAAACACATTGAGTTAGACCCCATCTACCACCCCCTGAGAAAAAGAACTGGCAGTGACTTCACCACAGGAAATGATGTCACCAAGCCAAAGAAACCCAAACATATAAATAGAAAGCAGGAATTTTCAGCAGAGCTTCACCTGGAGGCCCACTGAAGATGTTACCTACTAGGGTGACGAAACATCTGGAAATGAACCTTCCAGCTCAGCGAGCAAACCTACATCCAGAATTTCTATAAGACAAGGCGGCCCTTTTTGGAATACCCGGACACAGGTTTATCTGCTACATTAATAAGGGCTTGTGTATAACCGTAATGATTCTGCTTTACGAGTTCAATATCCAGGGAGGAGGAACTGTGAACGTATGAGTGTTTTGTTTGGTTGATTTGAGTTATTACTATTTATTAGTTCATTGTTGGTTTTTATTTATTTAGTAAAATTGTTGGGTTTTTATAATATATATTTTTCTATTTCAATTTATACATTTTACATGAGGGCAGGTTGTTTTTTTTTACTTTTTTACTTCTGTGTTCTTTCTTTGTATTGATTTGAATTGTATAATTTTGTATTTGTATCAATAAAAATATATTTTTAAAAAATAGTTGAGACAAACCAAGAGCAGATAGATGATAATGCAGACATCTTTAGCTCAGATAAATTAACCGAGTTACAGCAGAAAGTTGAAACTTTAAAGCAGTTGTATCAAAATGCATACACAGAAAAGGAATCCCAATGTATTCCTGAATGTTATTACCTTTAAAATGATGTCTTAATGAGGAAATAGAGACTTCCACATATTCAAGATGAGCAATGGGCAGAAGTTCATCAAATCGTATTGCCAGTGGGGTATAGAAAGGGGGTGCTGCGATTGGCGCATGAGCTACCACTTGGGGGTCATTTCAGAGTGAGGAAAACACAAGCTAAAGTACAAAAACATTTTTACTGGCCTGGACTACACAAAGAGGTAGTTCAGTTTTGATTGGAAAACCCCAGGCAGTAATAAAACCTGCACTTTTTATCCCTATTCCAGCATTTGAAGAACCTTTCACAAGAGCCTTAATTGATTGCATAGGTCCCCGACCTCAAACTAAAATCACATATGGCACAGTGGCTCAGCGGTTAACACTGCTGCCTCACAGTGGCAGAGGCCTGGGTTCGATTCCCATCTCAGGTGTCTGTATGGAGTTTGCACACTCTCCATGTGTCTGTGTGGGTTTCCTCTGGGTGCTCTAGTTTCCTCCCACAGTCCAAAGATGTGCAGGTCAGGTAAATTAGCTATGTTAAATTGTCCATTATGTTACTTGCAATAGTCAGAGGGAGATGGATTACTCTGCGGAGGGTAGGTGTAGACATCTTAGGAATAAAACAATTCATAGCACCTGCATACCATCCAGAATCACAGGGAGCACTAGAAAGGTTGTATCAGACATTAAAGACCATGTTGAGGGCTTATAGTCAAGACTGGGGAATTCCATTTGTACATTTTGTGATCAGAGATGCACAAAATGAATCAAACAAATTCAGTGCATTTGAAATCGTTTTTGGACATGAGGTGAAAGGACTGTTTAAATTGACTAAGGAGAAACTGGTAGGGCAAAATTCAGAGACCACATGCTTGGACTATATGTCAAATTTTACAAATGATTGAATAGAGCTGGGAATTGGTTAGACAGCTTTTAAAAGGATGACAGCATACAGTGAAACAGAAAGCAGACAAGAAGGTATTAATGTTACTTCCAGTAATAGGTGAACCTTTAAAAGCAAGATTTAGTGGACCTTGTCAAGTTCAAAAGAGATTGAGTGAGGTGAACAACTTGATTGAGACTCCAGACAGAAAGACATCTCACACAATGTGTCATGTGAATATGCTCAAAAGGTATTTTGACAGGGAAGGAAAGCAAGTGGAGAATGTGTTATTTATTATAACACAGAGTGAAGAACTAAGTTCAGAGGATTCTGAATTGGACATTCTTCAAATTAAGTTGGACAATGAGGAAGTTGTCAAAAATTGGGATAAATTATTGAGTTACCTTCCAGAGGAAAATCAAAATGACCTGAAAGAGTTATTACTATCACGTGGGGAGATATATGGAAATAAACTGGGAAGTACTAACCTAATTGTGCATGATGTAAATACAGGAGATACTGTTTTGATTAAGCAACATCCTTAGAGACATAAGCCTCTAAAGTTGGCACAGGTTCAGAAGAAGATACAGCGCATGCTCCAAGATGGCATAATCAAAGTGAGTTACAGTGACTGGAGCTTACCCATAGTCATGGTGCCAAAAACAGATGGAACCCAACAGTTATGAGTGGACTATCGCAAAGTCGATGCAGTTACAAAGACTGATGCAGATCTGATCCTACGTTTGGAAGATTGTGTTGAGAATGTGGGACAAGCAACTTATATTGCTGAGTTGGACTTGCTCAGGGGATACTAGTGGGTACCTTTGTCAGAAAGAGCAAAGGCAATTTCAGCTTTTGTAATGCCAAATGGAATGTATCAGTTTAAAGAAATGTCATTTGGCATGAAAAATGCACCAGCCACATTTCAGAGACTGACTAATAAGGTCATTGCTGGATTACCCAATCCTGTTGTTATATTGATGACCTGGTGATTTTTAGTCATATGTGGAAGGAACGTTTTCAGACTTCTGAAAAAAGTTTTTTTTTAACTTCGAAGCCTTCTGCCTGAGGCAGTATAGATTAGATTACTTACAGTGTGGAAACAGGCCCTTCGGCCCAACAAGTCCACACCGACCCACCGAAGCGCAACCCACCCATACCCCTACATTTACCCCTTACCTAACACTACGGGCAATTTAGCATGGCCAATTCACCTGACCTGCACATCTTTGGACTGTGGGAGGAAACCAGAGCACCCGGAGGAAACCCACGCAGACACGGGGAGAACGTGCAAACTCCACACAGTCAGTCGCCTGAGGCAGGAATTGTACCCGGGTCTCAAGCGCTGTGAGGCGGCAGTGCTAACCACTGTGCCACCGTGCCACCCACCTGTTATCTGTAAACAAATTGACTCTAAAATCCATCTAAACTCAGACTTTTCAGAACATGTGCCATTTACAACCTCTGAAAATAAAAACAAGGACAATCTAACCTTGTTAAGGATTCAGCCTTGTCACAGAAGGCATCACTCCCACCTATGATCCAGCTTTATCATTACAAATACAAACTGTATTCCTGGAGCAGAAATCTCCTCCAGTATTCCTACTGCCACTTCTCCACTTCCCACCGGACACTCCAACCTCACTTTACATAATGGAATACTTCTTGTCTCACCATGAATTCCACATATTACCATATTTTATGGTAATAGTCCTTCTGAATAACATATCTCATCATCTCTCTCCATCAAATATTGATTTGCTTCCGTATCTCTTAAAATTTTAAGCTCGTTACTTGCTCCTTCAGGACAAAATAATCTCTTAAAGCCACAGCATTGTCACAACAAGGGGAGTTGATAAATGGGAACGAGTAATGCCGTGTAATTGGATGTCCAGAGGCACATAGAAAGGCTGTTGCACAAGACAGAAGCTGAAGGTATTAGGGATAATGTATGAGAATGAATCAGTTCACACACAGAAGCAGAGAGTCAAGATTAATTGGTCATCTTCAAGTTGGAAACATGAAACCCGTGGAGTACCAAAGGATCAGTCCTGGAGCTTCAATTATTTCCGATTTGTATAAAGGACATAGAGGAGGGAGTGGAATGAAATGTATCATAATTGTTGATGATTCAAAAACATAGGATATGGGCAAGCTGGAAGATGGAGTTTAACATAGGAAACTGTGAGGTGATGCATTTTGGTAGGATGAAGATAATTTAGATGAAGTTAAACTCCAAGAAAGAGAAGAACAGAGGGATTTGGATGGTCTTTTGAATGAATAGGAATCTTTTACAGATATATGAGTATGATATAGAGGAATACAGACCACATAAAAGCAAAGTTAGGGTCTGGGCAACATTCTTAAAATGTTTTGAGGGGGTTTGGCCTGGTCGATAGCAGTTTGGTAAAGTAGGACAAAGTCAGCAATGGGAGCTCATGGCTGACAAATCTTCTAGAATTCTATCAGGAGGTAATGAGCAGGTTAGACCAAGGAGAGCCAATAGATGCTATCTACCTGTACTTCAAGAAGGCCTTTGACAAGGTGTCGCACAGGAGGCTACTGAGTAAGATAAGGTCCCATGAGCATAAATAGAAACTTGGCTGCAGGGCAGAAAGCAGAGAGTGGGGATAAAAGTGTCCTTCTCAGGATGGCAGCCGATGAGTGGTGTTCTGCAAGGGACCGCAACTTTTCACTTTATACATAACGATCGAGATGAAGATACTGAGGGCATTCTGGCTGAGGTGGCAGATGATACACAGATAGGTAGAGGGGCAGGTAGCATTGAGAAGGCAGAGAGGCTGCAGGAGGATTTGGACAGGTTAGGAGAGTGGACAAAGAAATGGCAGATGGAGTACAATGTGGGAAAATGCGAGGTTGTGTACTTTGGTAGGACCAATAGAGGAATGGACTATTTTCTGAATGGGGATAAAATTCAAAAATCTGACGTACAACGGGACTTGAGCGTTCTAGTCCAGGAATCTCTCAAGGTAAACTTGCAGGTTGAGACAGTAGTTAGGAAGGCAAATGCAATGTTGGACATTTATTTTGCAAGGACTTGAATGTAAAAGCAGGGATGTCCATCTGAGGCTCTGTAAGACTCTGGTCAGATCACATTTGGAATATTGTGCACAATTTTGGGCCCTTATCCCCTGAAGGATGTACTAGCCCCAGAGCGTGTTCAGAGGAGGTTCACGAAAGTGGTCCCAGGAATGAAAAGCTTAACATATGAGGAACGTTTGAGGACTCTAGGTCTATACTCAATGGAGTTTTGAAGGATGAGGGGGTGATCTAATTGAAACTTACAGAATACTGAACGGCCTGGACAGAGTGGATGTTGGGAAGTTACTTCCATCAGTAATATAGCCTCGGACCTGAGGGCACAGCTTTAGAGTAAAGAGAAGACTTTTTGGAAAGGAGATAAGGAGAAACATCTTCAGCTATGGAAGTCACTGCCACAGAAGGTTGTGGAAGCCAGGTCATTGTGAGTATATTTAAGATGGTGATAGATAGTTCTTGATTATCAAGGCTTACAGGTAGAAAGTGGGAGAATGGGGTTGAGAAACTTATCAGTCATGACTGAACGGAGGAGCAGACTCAATTGGCTGAATGGCCTGATTTCTGCTCCAATGTTTTATGTTCTTATGGTCCGAGATGCTGGGTAGGACCCTAGGAAGCACCAAGGATCAGAGGGACCTCACCTGTAATGGGCACCATTGCTCAGTGATTGGCGCAGCTACCTCACAGGGACCCGGGTTCGATTCAATAGACAATAGGTGCAGGAGTAGGCCATTCTGCCCTTTGAGCCTGCACCGCCATTCAATATGATCATCCTGTTCCTGCCTTATTTCCATAACCCTTGATTCCACTATCCTTGAGAGCTCTATCCAACTCTTTTGTAAATGAATCCAGAGACTGGGCCTCCACTGCCCTCTGGGGCAGAGCATTCCACACAGCCACCACTCTCTGGGTGAAGAAGTTTCTCCTCATCTCTGTCCTAAATGGTCTACCCCGTATTTTTAAGCTGTGTCCTCTGGTTCGGCACTCACCCATCAGCGGAAATATGTTTCCTGCCTTCAGAGTGTCCAATCCTTTAATAATCTTATATGTCTCAATCAGATCCCCTCTCAGCCTTCTAAACTCAAGGGTATACAAGCCCAGTCGCTCCAGTCTTTCAGTGTAAGGTAATCCCGCCATTCCAGGAATTGACCTCGTGAACCCACGCTGCACTACCTCAATAGCCAGAATGTCTTTCCTCAAATTTGGAGACCAGAACTGCACACAGTACTCCAGGTGTGGTCTCACCAGGGCCCTGTACAGCTGCAGAAGCACCTCTTTGCTTCTATACTCAATTCCTCTTGTTATGAAGGCCAGCATGCTATTAGCCTTCTTCACTACCTGCTGTACCTGCATGCTTACCTTCATTGACTGATGTACAAGAACACCCAGATCTCTCTGTACTGCCCCTTTACCTAAATTGATTCCATTTAGGTAGTAATCTGCCTTCCTGTTCTTGTCAACAAAGTGGATAACCATACATTTATCCACATTAAACTGCATCTGCCCACTCACCTAACTTGGATCAATGGTGCTGGAAGAGCACAGCAGTTCAGGCAGCATCCGAGGAGCTTCAGCAAAATCGACGTTTCGGGCAAAAGGCCTTCATCAGGAATAAAGCAGTGAGCCTGGAGCGTGGAGGGATAAGCTAAGGGAGGGTGGGGGTGGGGAGAGAGTAACATAGAGTACAATGGGTGAGTGGGGGAGGAGATGAAGGTGATAGGTCAGGGAGGAGAGGGTGGAGTGGATAGGTGGAAAAGGAGATAGGCAGGTAGGACAAGTCCGGACAAGTCAAGGGGACAGTGTGGAGCTGGAAGTTTGAAACTAAGATGAGGTGGGGGAAGGGGAAATGAGGAAACTGTTGAAGTCCACATTGATGCCCTGGGGTTGAAGTGTTCTGAGGCGGAAGATGAGGCGTTCTTCCTCCAGGCGTCTGGTGGTGAGGGAGCGGCGATGAAGGAGGTCCAGGACCTCCATGTCCTCGGCAGAGTGGGAGGGGGAGTTGAAATCTTGGGCCACGGGGCGGTGTGGTTGATTGGTGCGGGTGTCCCGGAGATGTTCCCTAAAGCACTCTGCTAGGAGGCGCCCAGTCTCCCCAATGTAGAGGAGACCGTATCGGGAGCAACGGATACAATAAATGATATTAGTGGATGTGCAGGTAAAATTTTGATGGATATGGAAGGCTCCTTTAGGGCCTTGGATAGAGGTGAGGGAGGAGGTGTGGGCGCAGGTTTTGCAGTTCCTACGGTGGCAGGGGACGGTGCCAGGATGGGAGGGTGGGTTGTAGGGGGGCGTGGACCTGACCAGGTAGTCACGGAGGGAACGGTCTTTGCAGAAGGCGGAGAGGGGTGGGGAGGGAAATATATCCCTGGTGGTGGGGTCTTTTTGGAGGTGGCGGAAATGTCGGCGGATGATTTGGTTTATGCGAAGGTTGGTAGGGTGGAAGGTGAGCACCAGGGGCGTTCTGTCCTTGTTACGGTTGGAGGGGTGGGGTCTGAGGGCGGAGGTGCGGGATGTGGACGAGATGCGTTGGAGGGCATCTTTAACGACGTGGGAAGGGAAATTGCGGTCTCTAAAGAAGGAGGCCATCTGGTGTGTTCTGTGGTGGAACTGGTCCTCCTGGGAGCAGATACGGCGGAGGCGGAGGAATTGGGAATACGGGATGGCATTTTTGCAAGAGGTAGGGTGGGAGGAGGTGTAAGTTGAAATTTTATTGCTGGAACAACACAGCAGGTCAGGCAGCATCCAGGGAACAGGAGGCCCTGTGCCCGAAACGTCGAATCTCCTGTTCCCTGGATGCTGCCTGACCTGCTGTGTTGTTCCAGCAATAAAGTTTCAACTTTGATCTCCAGCATCTGCAGACCTCACTTTCTTCCGGGAGGAGGTGTAATCCAGGTAGCTGTGGGAGTTGGTGGGTTTGTAAAAAATGTCAGTGTCAAGTCGGTCGTCACTAATGGAGATGGAGAGGTCCAGGAAGGGGAGGGAGGTGTCAGAGATGGTCCAGGTAAATTTAAGGTCAGAGTGGAATGTGTTGGTGAAGTTGATGAATTGCCCAACCTCCTCGCGGGAGCACAAGGTGGCGCCAATGCAGTCATCAATGTAGCGGAGGAAGAGGTGGGGAGTGGTGCCGGTGTAATTACGGAAGATCAACTGCTCTACGTAGCCAACGAAGAGACAGGCATAGCTGGGGCCCATACGTGTGCCCATGGCTACCCCTTTGGTCTGGAGGAAGTGGGAGGATTCAAAGGAGAAATTGTTCAGGGTGAGGACCAGTTTGGCCAAACGAATGAGAGTGTCGGTGGAAGGGTACTGTTGGGAACGTCTGAAGAGGAAAAAACGGAGGGCTTGGAGGCCCTGGTCATGGCGGATGGAGGTGTAGAGGGATTGGATATCCATGGTGAAGATGAGGCGTTGGGGGCCGGTGAAACGGAAGTCTTGGAGGAGGTGGAGGGCGTGGGTAGTGTCTCGAACGTATGTGGGGAGTTCCTGGACTAGGGGGGATAGGACAGTGTCGAGGTAGGTAGAGATGAGTTCAGTGGGACAGGAGCATGCTGAAACAATGGGTCGGCCAGGGTGGTCAGGCTTGTGGATCTTGGGAAGGAGGTAGAACCGGGCAGTGCGGGGTTCCCGGACTATGAGGTTGGAAGCTGTGGGTGGGAGATCTCCTGAGGTGATGAGGTTCTGTATGGTCTGGGAGATGATGGTTTGGTGATGGGGGGTGGGGTCACGGTCGAGGGGGTGGTAGGAAGAGGTGTCCTCGAGTTGGCGTTTGGCTTCAGCGGTGTAGAGGTCAGTGCGCCAGACTACCACTGCGCCCCCTTTATCCGCTGGCTTGATAGTGAGGTCAGGATTGGAGCAGAGGGATTGGAGGGCTGCGCGTTGTGAGGGTGAGAGGTTGGAGTGGGGGAGGGGGGTCGACAGGTTGAGGCGGTTAATGTCCCGGCGGCAGTTGGAAATGAAGAGGACGAGGGCAGGTAATAGGCCAGCGCGGGGTGTCCAGGTGGATGCAGTGTGTTGGAGGTGGGCGAAGGGGTCCTCGGAAGATGGGCGGGAATCCTGATTGTGAAAGTAAGCTGGGAGGCGGAGGCGACGGAAGAATTGTTCAATGTCACGGCGTGTATTAAATTCATTGATGCGTGGACGAAGGGGGACGAAGGTGAGTCCTTTGCTGAGGACTGATCGTTCGTCCTCAGTGAGGGGGAGGTCTGGTGGGATGGTGAAAACTCGGCAGGTCTGGGAGCTGGGAGCTGGTGTGGGTATAGAGCTGGGAGTGGGGTCAGAGCCAGTACCTGGAGTGGGTGTGATGGTGGGGGGAATGGGGGTAGAGTCATGAGCAGGGGTAGTGTTCCCCAACGTGCAGCCCTCCAATCTCTCTGCTCTAATCCCGACCTCACCATCAAGCAAGCGGAGAAAGGGGATGCAGTGGTAGTCTGGCGCACTGACCTCTACACCGCTGAAGCCAAATGCCAACTCGAGGACACCCCTTCCTACTGCCCCCTCGACCGTGACCCTACCTCCCATCACCAAACCATCATCTCCCAGACCATACAGAACCTCATCACCTCAGGAGATCTCCCACCCACAGCTTCCAACCTCATAGTCCGGGAACCCCGCACTGCCCGGTTCTACCTCCTTCCCAAGATCCACAAGCCTGACCACCCTGGCCGACCCATTGTTTCAGCATGCTCCTGCCCCACTGAACTCATCTCTACCTACCTCGACACTGTCCTATCCCCCCTAGTCCAGGAACTCCCCACATACGTTCGAGACACCACCCACGCCCTCCACCTCCTCCAAGACTTCCGTTTCACCGGCCCCCAACGCCTCATCTTCACCATGGACATCTAATCCCTCTACACCTCCATCCGCCATGACCAGGGCCTCCAAGCCCTCCGTTATTTCCTCTCCAGACATCCCTAACAGTACCCTTCCACCGACACTCTCATTCGTTTGGCCGAACTGGTCCTCACCCTGAACAATTTCTCCTTTGAATCCTCCCACTTCCTCCAGACCAAAGGGGTAGCCATGGGCACACGTATGGGCCCCAGCTATGCCTGTCTCTTTGTTGGCTACGTAGAGCAGTTGATCTTCCGTAATTACACTGGCACCACTCCCCACCTCTTCCTCCGCTACATTGATGACTGCATTGGCGCCACCTCGTGCTCCCGCGAGGAGGTTGGGCAATTCATCAACTTCACCAACACATTCCACCCTGACCTTAAATTTACCTGGACCATCTCTGACACCTCCCTCCCCTCCCTGGACCTCTCCATCTCCATTAATGACGACCGACTTGACACTGACATTTTTTTTACAAACCCACCGACTCCCACAGCTATCTGGATTACACCTCTTCCCACCCTACCTCTTGCAAAAATGCCATCCCGTATTCCCAATTCCTCCGCCTCCACCGTATCTGCTCCCAGGAGGACCAGTTCCACCACAGAACACATCAGATGGCATCCTTCTTTAGAGACCGCAATTTCCCTTCCCACGTGGTTAAAGATGCCCTCCAACGCATCTCGTCCACATCACGCACCTCCGCCCTCAGACCCCACCCCTCCAACCGTAACAAGGACAGAACGCCCCTGGTGCTCACCTTCCACCCTACAAACCTCCGCATAAACCAAATCATCCACCGACTTTTCCGCCACCTCCAAAAAGACCCCACCACCAGGGATATATTTCCCTCCCCACCCCTTTCAGCCTTCCGCAAAGACCGTTCCCTCCGTGACTACCTGGTCAGGTCCACGCCCCCCTACCACCCACCCTCCCATCCTGGCACTTTCCCCTGCCACCGCAGGAACTGTAAAACCTGCGCCCACACCTCCTCCCTCACCTCTATCCAAGGCCCTAAAGGAGCCTTCCATATCCATCAAAATTTTACCTGCACATCCACTAATATCATTTATTGTATCCGTTGCTCCCGATACGGTCTCCTCTACATTGGGGAGACTGGGCGCCTCCTAGCAGAGCGCTTTAGGGAACATCTCTAGGACACCCGCACCAATCAACCACACCGTCCTGTGGCCCAACATTTCAACTCCCCCTCCCACTCTGCCGAGGACATGGAGGTGCTGGGCCTCCTCCACCGCCGCTCCCTCACCACCAGACGCCTGGAGGAAGAACGCCTCATCTTCCGCCTCAGAACACTTCAACCCCAGGGCATCAATGTGGACTTCAACAGCTTCCTCACTTCCCCTTCCTCCACCTCATCCAAGTTTCAAACTTCGAGTCCCCTTGACTTGTCTGGACTTGTCCAACCTGCCTAGCTCCTTTTCCACCTATCCACTCCACCCTCTCCTCCCTGACCCATCACCTTCATCTCCTCCCCCACTCACCTATTGTACTCTATGCTACTTTCTCCCCACCCCCACCCTCCTCTAGCTTATCTCTCCACGCTTCAGGCTCTCTGCCTTTATTCCTGATGAAGGGCTTTTGCCCGAAACATCGATTTTGCTGAAGCTCCTCGATGCTGCCTGAACTGCTGTGCTCTTCCAGCACCATTGATCCAGAATCTGGTTTCCAGCACCTGCAGTCATTGTTTTTACCACTCACCTAACTTGTCCAGGTCACCCTGTAATCTCCTAACATCCTCATCACATTTCACCCTGCCATCCAACTTAGTATCATCAGCAAATTTGCTAATGTTATTACTAATACCATCTTCTATATCATTAACATATATTGTAAAAAGCTGCAGTCCCAGCACTGATCCCTGCGGTACCCCACTGGTCACTGCCTGCCATTCCGAAATGGAGCCGTTTATCACTACTCTTTGTTTCCTGTCAGTCAACCAACTTTCAATTCAAGTTAGTACTTTGTCCCCAATTTTGCCCCCAATGCGCCCTAATTTTGCTCACTAACCTCCTATGTGGGACTTTATCAAAAGCTTTCTGAAAGTCCAGGTACAGTACATCTACTGGATCTCCCTCGTCCATCTTCAGAGTTACATTCTTAAAGAATTCCAGAAGATTAGTCAAGCATGATTTCCCCTTCATAAATCTATGCTGACTCTGACCTATCCTGTTACTACTATCCAGATGTGCCGTAATTTCATCCTTTAAAATAGACCCCAGCATCTTTCCCACCACTGAGGTCAGATTAACTGGTCTATAATTTCATGCTTTCTCTCTCCCACCTTTCTTGAAAAGTGGTATAACATTAGCCACCCTCTAATCAGCACGAATTGTTCCCGAATCAATCCAACTCTGGAAAATAATCACCAATGCATCCACGATTTCTCGAGCCATCTCCTTCAGTGCCCTGGGATGTAGACCATCAGGCCCCGGGGACTTATCAACCTTCAGACCTAACAGTCTCTACAACACCAATTCCTGGCAAATATAAATTCCCTTCAGTTCAGGTCCTTCAGCCACTGTAACCTCAGGGAGATTGCTTGTGTCTTCCCCAGTGAACACAGATCTGAAGTACCAATTCAATTCTTCTGCCATTTCTTTGTTCCCCGTAATATATTCCCCTGTTTCTGTCTTCAAGGACCCAATTTTAGTCCTAACCATTTTTTTGCCTTGCACATATCTAAAAAAACTTTTACTATCCTCCTTAATATTTTTGGACAGTTTACCTTCGTACCTCATTTTTCCTCTGCGTATTTCCTTCTTGGTAAACCTCAGTTGTTCTTTAAAAGCTTCCCAATCCTCCGTTTTCCCACTTATTTTTGCTATGTTATACTTTTTCTCTTTTAACTTTATATGTTTCTTTACTTCCCTCGTCAGCCACGGCCGCCCATGCCTCCTCCTGGGATCTTTCTTCCTTTTAGGAATGAACTGATCCTGCAACTTCTGCATTATACACAGAAATATCCGCCATTGTTCCTCCACTGCCATCCCTGCTAAGGTATTGCACCATTGAACTTTGGCCAGCTCCTCCCTCATAGCTCCATAGTTCCCTTTATTCAACAGAAGTACTGTCACTTCCGACTGTACCCTGTCCCTCTCAAATTGCAGATTGAAGCTTATTGTATTATGGTCACTACTTCCCAATGGCTCCTTCACTTCGAGGTCTCTGACCAATTCTGGTTCGTTGCACAATATCAGATCCAGAATTGCCTTCTCCCTGGTCGGCTCCAGCACCAGCTGCTCTAAGAATCCATCTCTGAGGCACTCTACAAAGTCTCTTTCTTGAGGTCCAATACCATCCTGATTCTCCCAGTCTACCTGCATGTTGAAATCCCCCATAACAACTGTTGGAACATCTTTGTGACAGGCCAATTTCAGCTCCTGATTTAACTTACATCCGACATCCAGACTACTGTTTGGGGGCCTGTAGATAACTCCCAAGAGGGTCTTTTTACCCTTAGTATTTTGAAGCTCTATCCACACTGACTCTACATCTCCTGACTCTAGGTCCCCCCCGCACAAGGGACTGAATATCATTCCTTACCAACATGGCCACCCCACCCCCTCTGCCCGTCAGTCTGTCCTTACGATAGCACGTGTAGCCTTGAATATTCATTTCCCAGGTCCTGTCCACTTGAAGCCACGTCTCCGTTATCCCCACAACATCGTATCTGCCAATTTCCAAAAGAGCCTCAAGCTCACCCATCTTATTTCTAATGATTCGTGCATTCATGTATAGTATTTTTAATTTGTTACTGCCCTCACCCTTCCCATCAACTCCTATTTCACTCAACCTTATGGCATGATCCCTCTCTGAGTTTTCTGCCTCATTGATACAGTTGTCTTTCTTGACTTCCCTTGTTCTAACTTTCCCTCCAATTTCCTTCTTAAACATCCAGCTTGTCCCCTCCTCCCCGCTACTTAGTTTAAATATAGCTGTGTTGCAGTAGCAAATTCTGCCTGCCAGAATGCTGGTCCCTAACCTATTAAGGTGCAAACCGTCTCTCTTGTAGAATTTATGCTTACCACAAAGCATACCTCAGTGATCCAAGAATTTAAATCCTTGCTTCCTGCACCAGTTCCCCAGCCACACTTTCAAGTCCATTATCTCCCTGTTTCTGGCCACACCAGCCCGAGGAACTGGAAGCAAACCGGAGATAACCACCCTGGACGTCCTACTTTTCAGCCTCCTTCCTAGTTCTCCGAAGTCCCGCTGTAGTATGTTCCTCCTCTTCTTCCTGATATCATTTATGCCGACATGTACCACCACCTCTGGCTCTTCACCCTCATCCTTGAGGATTTCCTGCACTCTGTCCGCAATGTCTTTCACCCTGGCACCAGGAAGGCAACACACCATCCTTAAATCCCGTCTGCTGCCACAAAAACCCCGGTCAGTTCCTCTCACGATGGAGTCCCCTATTACCACGGCTCTGTGCAATGTCCGACTCTTCCGCTCTGCCTCTGCGCCAACTTTTGATTGACAGACCTGGCCGCCTTGCGAACTGGCAGTGTCATCAGTCTCTGTTTCCAAAAGCTTCAACTTGTTCCTGACAGGTACTTCTCCCGGGGTCTCTTGCACCTGTCTCCTCTCTGCCTTCCTCATCGTCTGCTCTCTTCTGGTACGACTGGTGTAATAACCTCGCTGAAGGTCTTGTCCAGAAAGATCTCGTTCTCTCGGATGAGCCTAAGATCCTCGAGTTCTATCATCAGCGCTGCAATATGCTCTGTCAGTAGCTGAATGTGCACACACTTTCCACACATATACGAGCCAGACACACCAGAGTCGTTGACCTCCCACATCAAGCACATAGCGCACTGAACCAGCTGGGCAGTCATGTCTTCACCGTCTTCAACTGTGGCGTAATCACTTCACTCAACCTCCTTGTCAAAGACTCCTGAGCTAAAGCCTCACTCTTCAATCCACAGGAACTTCCTTGGACCCTCTTTTTGGGGCAAGTCTGTGGACTTTTAATTTAGATTCCAGCCTCTGACTGTCTGTTTGGAGTTTGCATGTTCTGCCTGTGTCTGTGTGGGTTTCCAAAGACTGCTCTGGTTTCCTCCCAGAGTACAAAGATGTACAGGTTAGTTAGATTGGCTATAGTTAATGCAGGATTATGGAGATAGGGTGGCACACTCCTCAGAGGGTTGATGTAGAGTTGATGGACTGAACAGCCTCTATCTGACTGTAGGAACTCTATGACCTTGGTGTGCAT
Organism: Chiloscyllium plagiosum; assembly: GCF_037043375.1. NCBI lineage: Eukaryota > Metazoa > Chordata > Chondrichthyes > Orectolobiformes > Hemiscylliidae > Chiloscyllium > Chiloscyllium plagiosum. Next base: position 980,332 of record NW_028270146.1, read on the forward strand.
GTTCACCAGTCCCTTAAGCTACACAAACAGGCAAATAAAACAGTTAAGAAGGCATATGGGATAATTGCCTTCATTAGCCAAGCGGAGGGATTAAGACCAGGGACACTATGCTGGAATCATTTAAAGGAACCATTCCTGAAGAAGGGCTTATGCCCGAAACGTCGATTCTCCTGCTCCTTTGATGCTGCCTGACCTGCTGCGCTTTTCCAGCAACACATTTTTAAGCTGGAATCATTTAAATCCTGACTGAGTCACAGCTAAAGTACTATCTGCAGTTCTGGAATTCACATTACAAGAAGAATGTGATGGTAATGGAGAGGATGCAGAGGATGAGGATGTTGTCTGGTCCAGAGAGTTCTAATTATGAAGTGAGTCATAAAGTCATACCACATAGAAACAGGCCCTTCGGCCCATGCTGTTTGTGCTGACCAACCAACACCAAACTACATTAATCCCATTTACCTGCGCTTGGTCCAGTCTACTGTGCCCTGGCATTTTAAGTGCTCATCCACATTCTTGTGAAATGTTGTGAGCGTACCTCACACATCGCCCACAACCCCCCCGAACCCTCTCAGGCAGCATGTTTCATATATCCATCACACTCCGGGTGAAAACATTTTTCCTCAGATCTCCTCCAAACCACTTTCCCCTCACCTTAAACATGTGCTCTCTCATTTTAGAATCATCTGCCATAGGGAAGAGATTCTCATGATCTACCCTGTCTATGCTTCTGATAATTTTGTACACCTCAATCAGATTACCCTTCGACTCCTTTGGAGTAGAGTGGTGCTGGAAAAGCACAGCAGGTCAGGCAGCATCCGAGGAGCAGGAACATCGACGTTTCGGGCAAAAGCCCTTCATCAGGAATAGAGGCAGAGTGCCTGAAGGGTGGAGAGATAAATGAGAGGAGGGTGGGGGTGGGGAGAAAGTAGCATAGAGTACAATAGGTGAGTGGGGGAGGGGATGAAGGTGATAGGTCAGGGAGGAGGGTGGAGTGGATAGGTGGAAAAGAAGATAGGCAGGTAGGACAAGTCATGGGGACAGTGCTGAGCTGGAAGGTTGGAACTGGGGTGAGATGGAGGAAGGGGAAATGAGGAAACTGTTGAAGTCCACATTGATGCCCTAGGGTTGAAGTGTTCTGAGGCGGAAGATGAGGCGTTCTTCTTCCACGCGTCTGGTGGTGAAGGAGCGGCGGTGAAGGAGGTCCAGGACCTCCATGTCCTCGGCAGAGTGGGAGGGGGAGTTGAAATGTTGGACCACAGGGTGGTGTGGTTGATTGGTGCAGGTGTCCCAAAGATGTTTCCTAAAGCGCTCTGCTGGGAGGCATCCAGTCTTCCCAATGTAGAGGAGACCGCATCGGGAGCAACGTATACAATAAATGATATTAGTGGATGTCAATGGTAACACCCAGGATGTTGATACTTGGGGGTGGGGGGGGGAGGAATTCAGTGATGATGACACCATTGAATGTCAAGGGGCAGTGGTTAGATTGTCTCTTACTGGAAATGGTCATAGCCTGGCATTTGTGTGGTGTGAATGACACTTGCCACTTGTCTGTCCAAGCCTGGATATTGTCCAGATCTTGTTGCATTTGAAGTCTTAGAGAGAATTGTAAGGGATAGGATTTATGAACATCTGGATAGGAATAATGTGATCAAGGACAGTCAGCATGGTTTTGTGAAGGGCAGGTCGTGCCTCACAAACCTTATTGAATTCTTTGAGAAGGTGACTAAGGAGGTGGACGAGGGGAAAGCGGTAGATGTGGTGTATGTGGATTTTAGTAAGGCGTTTGATAAGGTTCCCCATGGTAGGCTACTTCAAAAAATACGGAGGTATGACATTGAGGGTGAGTTGGAGGTTTGGATTAGGAATTGGCTGGCTGGAAGAAGAGAGGGTAGTAGTTGATGGTAAAGGTTCATCTTGGAGTGCCGTTACTAGCGGTGTTCCGCAAGGATCTGTTTTGAGACCATTGCTGTTTGTCATTTTTATAAATGACCTGGAGGAGGGGCTAGAAGGTTGGGTGAGCAAGTTTGCGGATGATACGAAAGTCGGAGGAGTTGTTGACAGTGAGGAAGGATGTGTCAGGTTACAGCGGGATATAGATAAGCTGCAGAACTGGGCAGAAAGGTGGCAAATGGAGTTCAATGTAGCTAAGTGTGAGGTGATTCACTTTGGTAAGACTAACAAAAAGATGGGGTACTGGGCTAATGGTCAGATACTTGGTAGTGTGGATGAGCAGAGGGATCTTGGTGTCCATGTACACAGATCTTTGAAAGTTGCCACCCAGGTAAATAGTGCGGTGAAGAAGGCATATGGCGTACTGGCTTTTATTGGTAGAGGAATTGAGTTTCGGAGTCCTGAGATCATGTTGCAGTTGTATAAGACTCTGGTGCGGCCGCATCTGGAGTATTGTGTGCAGCTTTGGTCGCCATACTATAGGAAGGATGTGGACGCACTGGAACGGGTGCAGAGGAGGTTTACCAGGATGTTGCCTGGTATGGTAGGAAGATCGTATGAGGAAAGGCTGAGGCACTTGGGGTTGTTTTCATTGGAGAAAAGAAGGTTTAGGGGTGACTTGATAGAGGTGTACAAGATGATTAGGGGATTAGATAGGGTCGACAGTGAGAATCTTTTTCCACGTATGGAGTCAGCTATTACGAGGGGGCATAGCTTTAAATTAAGGGGGGGTAGGTATAGGACAGATGTTAGGGGTAGGTTCTTTAATCAGCGTGTCGTGAGTTCATGGAATGCCCTGCCAGTAGCAGTGGTGGACTCTCCCTCTTTATGGGCATTTAAGCGGGCATTGGATAGGTATATGGAGGATAGTGGGTTAGTATAGGTTAGGTGGGCTTGGATCGGTGCAACATCGAGGGCCAAAGTTCCTGTACTGCGCTGTATTCTTCTATGTTTTATGTTCTAACATGGGCTGCTTCAATATCTGAGGAATCGTGAATGGTGTTGAACATTGTGCAATTATCAGTGAACATCCCCACTTATGATCGAGGGCAGGTCATTGATGAAGCAGCTGTAGATGGTTGGGCCTAGGACACTACCCTGAGGAACTCCTGCAGAGATGTCCTGGAACTAAGATGACTGACCTCCAACAACCACAACCATCTTGCCATTTGCCAGGTCTGACTCCAACCACCCAAGAGTTTGCCTCCGATACCCATTGACTCCAGTTTTCTTCGATCTCCTTGAAGTCACACCTGGTTGAATGCTGCCTTGATGTCAAGGGCTGTCACTCTCACCTCACCTCGGAAATTCAGCTGTTTTGTTCATGTTTGAACCAGACTGTAATGAGGTCAGGAGCTGAATGGCATTGGTGGAATCCAAACTGGGCATCACTGAGCAGCTGACTGCTGTTTGATAGAACTATTGATGACACTGTCCATCACTTTACTGATAATCAAGAGGAAACAAATGTAAACAAAAGTGGGGCAGGAGTTGGCTGATTTGGATTTGACCTGCTTTTTATGAACAGGACATACCTGGGCAAAATTCCACATTGTTGAGTAGATGCCAGTGTTGTAACTGTCCTGGAACAAGTTGGTAGGGTGAGGTCCAAACAGAAGCTTGACACCATTCAGGACAAAGCAGCCGCTTGATTGGCATCACATCCACAAACACCCCCTCCCTCCACCACTGACACTCCGAGGTGTGTAGTGTGTACTATCTACAAGATGCACAGCTGAAATTCAGCAAAAATCCTGAGACAGCACCTCCAGATCACATCTAGAAGGACAAGGGCAGATACACGGGAACACCACAACCTTCCGGTTCCCTTCCAAACCGCTCACTATCTTGACTTGGAAATATATCACCATTCCTTTAGTGTCACTTACTCAAAATCCGAGAAATTCTATTCCTCACGACATTGTGGGTCACAGCAGGTGCACTGCAGCGGTTCAGGAAGGTAGCTCACCAGTGTTATGGACCAGGCCTGAACACTCAAAGCACTTTTAAACAAGTGTCTCAGACCATAACTTTGCTATTTGTTTTAGCTAAGTGTGCAGTGAATATTCCTGGAGTGAATTAATTGATCCAACTGCCAAGTTTTAAACAAACAGAATTTTTTACAAAAGCACGGAATGAAAAACAAAGAACAGAAAATAGAATACCAGATAACTTATCCTATCCAAAAACCCAACACACTATCCCAACTTAATGATGCTGTTCCAGCACAAAGAGTAAAAATGAAACAAACCAGCTTACAGGCTTGAAGTAGATAGAGAGAGAACCCAGCTGGACTTACCCCAGCAGCCTTTTGTCACACACACTGCTGCTGAACTGAATCAAAAGCTCTAATCTAAACGAAGGCTAGCTACACAACGAGCTGGCCACTCCCCTTTGATTATACCATTTGTTTTAAGACATGAAAGTCTTAGGCCAGAGACATTATCTGTTCGGGGTAAACAAAAAGGGCCCTAATAAACTTTTCAAACCCAGCCAAGTTGGAGCCTGGCCAATTACCCCCTCTCTGGGAGAAAAACTCAAGAGCAAAACAACCTTGTAAAAAGACCAATATTGTAACACCATCACCTTCTCAAGGGCTACTAGGTTCTAAACTTCATATGATATAGGAGCAGAATCAGGCCATTCGGCTCATCGGGTTTGCTTCGCCATTTGATCATGGCTGATATGCTCCTCACCCCCATTTTCCTGCCTTTTCCCCATATTCTTTCAACCCATTACCAATTAAAAATTTGTCTAACACCTTCTTAAATTTACCCCATTGTCCCAGCGTCCACTGCACTTTGGGGCAGCAAATTCCACAGATTCACAACCTTTTGGGAAAAGTAGTTTCTCCTCAACTCTGTTTTAAATTTGCTACCCCTTATCCTCAGATCATGACCTCTCATCCCAGAATGCCCCATAAGAGGAAGCACTCTCTCCATATCTATTTTGGCCACACCTTTTATCATGTTGAATATCTCAATTTGATCTCCCCTCATTCTTCTAATTTCCATAAAGTATCGGTCGAATCTGTTCAATCTCTCTTCATATAAGAGGACCAAAACTGTGCACAATACTCCAGGTGTGGTCACACCAATACTTTGTATAGTTGCAACAATACTTCCTTACCTTTATATTCTATTTCCTTAGCTAGAAAAGCCAACATCCCATTGGTTTTCTTTATTATCAGCTGTAGCTGCGTGCCAGTTTTCTGTGACTTGTGAACAAGGGTACCCAGATCCCTCTGCACCGGAGTACCCTGAAGTTGCTCTCCATTTAGATAACAGGTTGCCTTCCCATTTTTTCAGCCAAAATTTATGACCTCACAGTTATCCATGTTAAACTCCATCTGCCACATTTTAGTCCACTTTCCGAGCCTGTCTATATCCATTTGTAAAGTTCTTATTTCCTTATTGCAGTTTACTGTCTCACCTATTTTTGTGTCATTCGCAAATTTGGCTATGGAGCCTTCTATCCCTGTATCCAAGTCGTTAATGTTGGTTGTAAGTAGCTGGGGCCCAAGGACTGAACCCTGTGGCACCTCATGAGTTACGTCTTACCAGAGCTACCCAGAAAAAAATCCGACTCTCGGTTTTCTATCCATCAACTGGTCACCTACTCAAGCTGATAAATTAACCCTAATTCCATATGATCCAACCTTGTGAATTAATGTTTTGTGTGGCACCTTATCAAATACCTTCTGTAAGTCCAAATATATTACACCTACAGGATCCCCATTATCCACTTTGCATGTTACATCTTTGAAGAATTCTAGAAAGTAAGTCAAACCATGCTGACTCTGATGGGTAGCGTTTTGATTTTCCAAATGTCCTGATATTGCTTCCTTGATAATTGATTGCAACACTTTCCCAACAACAGATGTTAGACTAACTGGTCTATAATTTCCCACTTTTTGCCTCCCTTCCTTTTTGAATCAGGGTGTTACATTAGCATTTTTCCTATCCACTGGAACCTTTCCCATGTCCAGGGAATTTTGGAATATTGCAACCAATGGATCCATTATCTCTGCTGCTAATTCCTTTAATTTGCTAGGATATAGGCAATTAGGCCTAGGGACTTGTTTGTCCTCAATCCTAATAGTTTGCTGAGTACCTTTTCCCTCTCGATGCTGATTGTTCTAAGCTCTAACCTTTCTATAGCCTCTGACTTGCCCGATCCAATAGGAATGGTACAATTGTCCTCCACTGTGAAAACTGAGACAAAGTATTGATTTAACATCTCTACCATTTCCATGTTCCCCACTATTAACTCTTCGGTTCCATCTTCCATGGGACCAACATTCACCTTAGCACTTGCTTCCCTTTTATATACCTATAGAAGCTTTTGCTATCATTTTTGATATTTTGTGCTTGTTTTCTTTTGTAATTTAGCTTAGAATCATTTTAGTATTTTTTTTAGTATCCTTTTGTTTATGTTTGAAAGTTTCCCAATCCTCCAGCCTGTCACTAGCCTTTGCAATACGGTGTACATTAGCTTTTGACTTTATATTGTCCTTGACCTCTTTGTTTCGCAATGAATGTATTTTATTCCTCTGACCATCTTTCTTCCTCATTTTAGTTGTGAGGAATTGAGTAGCTCCTTAAAACACAATCACTGTTCACCCACTGTCTTATCATTAAACCTTCCTGCCCAATCTACTCTGAACAAATCTGTCCTCATACCTATGTAATTTCTTTTGTTGAATTCCAGAACACTCATGTGGGACTCTACTTTCTCAATTCCAAAGTGAATTTTGCATTCTATCATATCATGGTCCTTACTCCCAAGAGGATCCTTCGATCTGATGTCATCAATTAACCTCCCGTCATGGTACAGGATGAAGTCTAGGAACATACAATAAATGCTGGCCCAGCCAGCAATACCCACGTGTCATGAGTGAATAAAATACATGAGAAAGTGAAACAAAGTTTATTTCCTCCTTGTTGAATGTTCAATAATGCAAGTTAATGATTTGTATCAGGCTTTTTCTCACTATAAGTGGTGGATGATCTATTTTTGGGGGAGTAACAAGCAGCACAGGAGCCCACATGTATGAAAACCACGATGTTTTTTGTAAATTGATATTTACTGCGAAACCATTTATCACATTGCTTCACCTGAAAACTCCTGATAGCAGAACTAAATTCATGATCATGTGAGAAAAACATCTGAAATCATAGCTAGAACAGGCCTAAACTTCATAACCTTTACAGCTAGAATCTTTCCAAGTCAGATGTCTCATTTGCATTAAGGACCATGATTAGGCTTCAATATCTTTTGGTGTCAGTGAAGTTTGGCCAAGATGTTAGTTTCATGCTATTTTTCTGTTTGAGTGCATTACTTCCTTCCAGTGTTTACTTTTAATAAATATAATGGCTGCTTTTGTAAGAAACCAAGACGGTTGTGTTAACTAGAGTTTATTTCTGGTCAAGACAAAATACAGATTGTTAACCATGCCAAGTAATAGTTACAATATGTTTAAATGGCTTCAGACTGCATAGAGAATTGGAAGCTCCGCGAGAGATATGGTTGTCGGACAGCAACATTCTGTTTATTATTTAGATTCACATCGACACCTCGTGGAGAATATATGCCATGGGATATTGTATTAGCGCATTGCTGAGTACTGATTATATCAACGCCAGCATAAAATTTATTGCAAGAAATAATAGCTAAACAGCAAACTATTTTTTTAGAATTAAACATAAAATATATTTTAAAATGAAACATTTTGAGCCATGTGGAATTTCCTTCCATTTATCACTTTCCTTTGAGGCCTGGTATCACCATTTACTCTTCAGTGTTCCTAAGAAACCTGTAATTTAATCAGCACAATACACTCAGTGGGGTTTTCCATTTGTTTAAGAACATTTCATTTTGAAGAGGCTTTTGATGAACATTGTTTGGTTAGGAAGTAAGCTGAAAACTCTCTCCTCAGTAACACTGATTCATGGAATGTTTATACAGTTCACACACAGCTGGGTTCAGGGAAAAGGGTTTAAAGGAATTGGAAGAACCAATTACATTTTCTTGTGCTTCCCCTGATGCCCTCCAGAATATTTTCCTCAGATTCTTATCCAGTATCCTTTTGAAAACCACTGTTGTACCTGCCTCCACCAAACCCTCAGGCAGTGCACACCGACATGTCACCATTGGTCCCTTTTCCCCTTGTACCCTTTGGCTCTTAAATCTACATAATTATGAATATCTCAATGAAATCTGATATCCAATCTATTTAATTTATGAAGTACGCCCTCAATTTCACAAATCCATCCACGAAAGTGAGGTCCTCTGTCCTTCCAATCAGATTCCCAAATGTTTTCTTTCTAAGGACGACACATCCTTCCTACTGTGTGACATCAAGAATTAGACACAAGATTAGTAAACCTGAGGCTCAGGCCAATGCCTGAGGAAACAGTTTCTGATCCCACAACAAGCTACACCCATCCAGATAAGTGAGGAGTATTCTATCCCACTCTTGACCTTTGCTTTGTAGATCCTGGACAGGCTTGAAGGGGCAGGAGGTGAGTTACTCTCTCAGTAGGATTCCTGGCCTGTGGCCTTCTTGCTTAGCTACTGTACTTATATTCTGGATTAGTGGTGCTGGAAGAGCACAGCAGTTCAGGCAGCATCCAAGGAGCTTCGAAATCAACGTTTCGGGCAAAAGCCCTTCATCAGGCAAAAGCCTTCCTGATGAAGGGCTTTTGCCCGAAATGTCGATTTCAAAGCTCCTTGGATGCTGCCTGAATTGCTGTGCTCTTCCAGCACCACTGATCCAGAATCTGGTTTCCAGCATCTGCAGTCATTGTTTTTACCTTACTGTACTTATATGGTAAGTCCAGTTCAGTTTCTGGCCAATAGTAACCTATTGGATGTTAAGAGTAAGGGATTCAGTGGCGGTAACACCACTGAATGTCAAAGGACAATGGTTAGATGTTGGACATGGTCATTGTCTAGCCAGTCTGTGGCATCAATGTTACTTGCCACTTGTCAGCCCAAACCCGGATATTGTCCAGGTCTTTCTACATTTGATCATGGACTGCTTGGATTTGGTTTATTATTGTCACATATATCCAGATACAGTGAAAGGATTGTATTCCGTGCTAATCAGACAAATCATACCCTACATGAGAACATCAATGTAATAGAACAGAATGCAGAATACAGTGTTACTGCTTCAGAGAAGGTGCAGAAAAAGATCAAATCTAATAGCTGAGAGGTCCATTTATAAGTCTGATAACAGCCAGGAAAGAAGCTATTCTTAAATCTGTTGATCACAAATGGCGCAGAACATTATGCAATTATCCAGAATGTCCCCATTTCTGACCTTGTGGAGGGAAGGTCATTGAGGAAGAAGCTGAAGGTGATTGGGCTAAGGATACAATGCTGAGGAACTCCTGCAGAGATGTCCTGGAGTTGAGGTGACTGACATCCAACAACCACTACCATCTTTCTTTGTGCCTCTTATACTCCATCCAGTGGATATATTGTGATGATCTAATTCAGTAACCCGTTCCTGCTTTCTTCCCATAACCCTACGAACTTTATCTAATTCCTTTTTGAAAACATTCAATGTTTTGACTTGATCTGTTTTCTTTGACAGTGGATTCCACAGATTCACGACTTTCTGAGTATTTTTCCCTCATTTCAGTCCTTAATGGCTTACCCTTATAGACTATAACCCCTGGTTCAGAACATCACAGTCATTGCGATCATGTTTCCTGCATTTATCATGTCTAGACCTGTTAGAACTTCATGTGTTTCTAAGAGATCCCCCGCCACATTCTGCTCAATTCTAATGAATATAGCTCTAATCAATCCAGTCTCTCTTTATACAATCCTGCCATCCCATTATCACTCTGGTAAACCTATGTTGTTCTCTCCCGTTAGGCAGAACATCCTTCCTCAGAGAAGGAGCCCAAAATTGCACATAGTGTAGGAGGTTGAGAGACAATCTGATTAAAAAATCATAGAATAACAAGAGGTTTGATAGAGCTGATGGTAGTTGTCTTTTCTCGAAGGTGAGGAATTTCAAGACCAGGGATACATTTTCAAGGTGAGAGGAGAGATATTTACAAAACATGCAAGAGGCAAATTTTGTGGAAGAGGGTGATTCACATGTGGGATGAACTTCCTGAGGTGGTCGTGGATCTGGATACAGTTACAACGTTTAAAAGACATTTAGATAAGTATATGAATAAGAAAGGTTGGAGGGATATGGGCCAGGAGCGAGCAGAGGCATTAGTTTAATTTAGGATTATGCCCTGCATGGACTGTTTGGAGTGAAGGGTCTGTTTCTGTGCTGGATGACTGTATGACTGAAGGACCTGCACAAACCTAGCAAGACATCCTTGCTCCTGTCCTCAAAAATTCTTGCTACGAAGGCCAACACACTGTTTGTCTTCTTTACCATCTGCATGCACATCTTCAGCAGCTGGTGTAGAAGGACACTCAGGTTTTGTGCATCAACTGTTTTCTCAATCTATCACTATTCAGTTAATATCCTGCCTGCTTACCTTTGCAACCAAAGTCAATAACCACACATTTATCCACATTATACTTTATCTGCCATGTATCTGTCCACTCACTCATCTTGTCCAAATCACAAAGAAACATATCTGCATTCCCTCACTTGTCACCCTCCCACCTAGCTTTGTGTCATCTGCAAATTTGCAGAAATTATATTAAGTTCCTTCATCTAAATCATTAACATACATTGTGAATAACTGGGGTCTAAGCACTGAATCCTGCGGTACCCCAATAGTTACTGCCTGCCACTTGGTAAAAGACCCATTTATTCCTATGCTTTGTTTCCTGTCCGTCATTTAGTTCTCAATCCACTTCAGTACACGACCCCAATCCCATGCACTGTAATTTACATGCTAATGAAGCCTTCTGTTAGTCCACATTAACCACATCTGTTGGCAGCCCCTCATCAAGTCGAAGAGGTACATGGTCAAATATTTCCAGGATGCTTGTCAAACATGATTTCCCTCTCATAAATCGTTGCCAACTCTAACCAATCCTGTCACCGATTTCTAAGTTTGCTATTCAATCTTTTATGATGGGCTGTAGCATTTTCCCCACTACTGACATCACACTAACTGGTCTGTGGCTCCCAGTTTTCTCTTGACCTCCCTTTTTAAATAGCTGGCTTACACTAGGGCTGTTAAAATGGCATACAGTGTGTTAGCTTTTATTAGCAGAGGGATCGAGTTTCGGAACCATGAAGTCATGTCGCAACTGTACAAAACTCTGATGCAGCTGCACTTGGAGTATTGCGTATAGTTCTGGTCACAGCATTATAGGAAGGATGTCGAAGCTTTGGAAAGGGTTCAGAGGAGATTTACTAGGATGTTGCCTGGTCTGGAAGGAAGGTCTTACGAGGAAAGGTTGAGGGACCTGAGGAAGTTCTCATGAAAGAGAAGGTTGAGAGGTGACTTGATTGAGACATAAGGTAATCAGAGGGTTAGATCGGGCAGACAGTGAAGCCCTTTTCCTCGGATGGTGATGGCTAGCATGAGGGGACATAACTTCAAATTGAGGGGTAATAGTTAGAGGACAGACATCAGAGGTAGTTTCTTTATTCAGAGAGTAGGAGGGGTGTAGATCACACTGCCTGCAACTGTTGGTAAACTTGCCAAATTTACAGGCATTTAAATGGTCATTGGATAGGTGTATGGAGGAGAATGGAATAGTGTAGATTAGATGGGCTTCAGACTGGTTTCACAGAGCGGCGCAACATCGAGGGCCAAAGGGCCTGTACTGCGCTGGAATGTTCTATGTTCTATTAGCTAATCTCCAGTCTGTGGGAACTGTTCCAGAGTCTATCAAATCTTGGAAGATGACCACCAACTCATCCAGTATTTCTGTGGAGAATGTGGTGCTGGAAAAGCACCAGGTCAGGCAGATGTTTTGGGCAAAAGCCCTTCATCAAAAAGGATGAAACATCGATTTTCCTGATCCTCGGATGCTGCCTGACCTGCTGTGCTTTTTCCAACACCACACTCTCGACTCTCATCTCCAGCACCTGCAGTCCTCATTTTTGCCACTTTATTTTAAAACAATACACCACAGAACAGGCCCTTCGGCCCTCGATGTTGCGCCAACCTGTGAACTAATCTAAGCTCATCCCCCTACGCTATCCCATCATCATCCCTGTGCTTATCCAAGGATTGTTTAAATGTCACTAATGTGGCTGAGTTAATTACATTAGCAGGCAGGGCATTCCACGCCCTTACCACTCTCTAAGTAAAGAATCTGCCTCTGACATTTGCCTTAAATCTATTACCCCTCAATTTGTAGCTATGCCCCCCCTCATGCACGCTGACGTCATCATTCTAGAAAAAAGACTTTCACTGTCCACCCTATCTAATCCTCTGATCATCTTGTATGTCTCTATTAAACCCCCCCTTAGCCTTCTTCTTTCCAATGACAACAGACCCAAGTCCCTCAGCCTTTCCTCATAAGACCTTCCCTCCAGACCAGGCAACATCCTGGTAAATCTCCTCTGCACCTTTTCCAATGCTTCCACATCCTTCCTCTAGTGGAGCGACCAGACAGTACACAATATTCCAAGTGAGGCCCCACTAGCGTTTTGTACAGTTGCAGCATGACATTACAGCTCCGGAACTCAATCCCTCTACCAACGAAACCTAACAGCCTTCTTAACAGCACTATCCACTTGGGTGGCAACTTTCAGGGATCTATGTACATGGACTCCAAGGTCCCTCTGTACATCCACACTACCAAGAATCTTTCCATTGACCCAGTACTCTGCCTTCCTGTTATTCTTCCCAAAGTGCATCACCTCACATTTAGCTGCATTGAATTCCATTTGCCAGGTCTCAGCCCAATTCTGCAGTTTATCCAAGTCCCGCTGCAACCTGTAACATTCTTCCACACTGTCCACTACTCCACTGACTTTCGTGTCATCTGCAAATTTACTAATCCATCCACCTATGCCTGCGTCCAAGTCATTTATAAAAATGACAAGCAGCAGTCGTCCCAAAACAGATCCTTGTGGCATACCACTAGTAACCAGGTTGCATGTTTTCCACCACTGCCTTCTTTCAGAAAGCCAGTTTCTAATCCAACTGCTAAATCACCCTCAATCCCACTCCTATGCATTTTCTCCATAAGCCTACCATGTGGAACCTTATCAAAAGCTTTACTGAAGTCCATGTATACCACGAGACCTGCCCTACCCTCATCCACATGCTTGGTCACCTTCTCAAAAAACCCAATGAGGTTTGTGAGACACGACCTGCCCTTGACGAAACTATGTTGACTATCTGCAATCAAATGGTTACTTGCTAGATGATTATGAATCCTATCTCTTATAATCCTTTCCAAAACCTTTCCTACAACAGAAGTAAGGCTCACTGGTCTATAATTACCTGGGTCATCTCTACTGCCCTTCTTGAACAAGGGCACAACATTTGCAATCCTCCAGTCCCCTGGTACTAAACCTGTAGACAATGACGACTCAAAGATCAAAGCCAAAGGCTCCAACACCTCCTCCGAGCTGCCCAGAGAATCCTTGGATAAATCCCATCCGGCTCAGGGGATGTGTCTACTTTCACTCCTTCTATAATTGATAACACCTCTTCCTTACTAACCTCGAACCTTTCTAGTCTAATATCCATATCTCATTCTTCTCCTCTGCAATATTCTCCTTTTCCTGGGTGAAAACAAATGAGAAATATTCATTTATCACCTCTCCGATCTCCACTGGATCCACACACACCTTCCCACTTCTGTCATGGACTGGCCCTATTCCGATGCGAGCTTAAGAGGTATAGTTAGTAAGTTTGCTGATGACACCAAAATTGGAGGTGTAGTGGACAGCGAAGAGGGTTACCTCAGATTACAACAGGATCTGGACCAGATGGGCCAATGGGCTGATTAGTGGCAGATGGAGTTTAATTCAGATAAGTGCGAGGTGCTGCATTTTGGGAAAGCAAATGTTAGCAGGATTTATGCACTTAATGGTAAGGTCCTAGGGAGTGTTGCTGAACAAAGAAATCTTGGAGTGCAGGTTCATAGCTCCTTGAAAGTGGAGTTGCAGGTAGATAGGATAGTGAAGAAGGCGTTTGGTATGCTTTCCTTTATTGGTCAGAGTATTGAGTACAGGAGTTAGGAGGTCATGTTGCGGCTGTACAGGACATTGGTTAGGCAACTGTTGGAATATTGCGTGCAATTCTGGTCTCCTTCCTATCAGAAAGATGTTGTGAAACCTGAAAGGGTTCAGAAAATATTTACAAGGATGTTGCCAGGGTTGGAGGATTTGAGCTATAGGGAGAGGCTGAACAGGCTGGGGCTGTTTTCCCTGGAGCGTCAGAGGCTGAGGGGTGACCTCATAGAGTTTTATAAAATTATGAGGGGCATGGATAGGGTAAATAGACAAAGTCTTTTCCCTGTGGTGGGGGAGTCCAGAACTAGAGAACATAGGTTTAGGGTGAGAGGGGAAAGATATAAAAGAGGCCTAATGGGCATTTTTTTTCACACAGAGGGTGGTATGTGTATGGAATGAGCTGCCAGAGGAAATGGTGGAGGCTGGTACAATTACAACATTTAAAAGGCAATTGGATGGGTATATGAATAGGAAGGGTTTGGAGGAATATGGGCTGGGTGCTGGCAGGTGGGACTAGATTGGGTTGGGATATCTGGTCGGTATGGACAGGTTGGACCGAAGGGTCTGTTTCCATGTTGTACATCTCTATGACTCTATGAATGCATGACTCTATCCTAGTCATCCTTTTATTCCTCACATATCTGTAGAAAGCTTTAGGGTTCTCCTTTATTCTACCTGCCAAAGATTGCTCATGTCCTCTCCTTGCTCTTCTTATGTCTCTCTTTAAATCCTTCCTTGCTAATTTGTAACTTTACATTGCCTCATCTGAAGCATTTTGTCAACATCCTTCTTCCACTTAACAAGAGATGTAATTTCTTTAGTAAACTTCCTTAAGTATTCTGAGATGTAGATGGTCAGGCTTTGGAGATTTATCGGCTTTTAATCCTGTTAATTTCCCAACACCATTTCCCAACTAATACTGGTTTCTTTCAGTTCCTCCTGTTCGCGAGACCCTGCGTTTTCAACATTTCTGGTATGTTGCTTGTGTCCTCCTTTGTGAACACATAACCAAAGTATATATTTAATTGTCTGCCATCTCTTCATTCCCATTGATAACCTCTCTTATTTCTGACTGTAAGGAACCCACATTTGCTTTCACTAATTTTTTTCTTTTTTTTGCTAAACAGTTATTACGCTGTGCCCACAGAAATAAAACAAAAATCAAGAAAGTTTACACTTTACAAAGTAACAAATAATGTCTAGCAATACTTAGTAAATAGACATTTTACTCTTTACAATTTCTTTTACCTGTGAGTTGTGGGTGTAATTGCTTCTGCAAATGCATTGCCAGATATCCCTCTCCTATTGCGGGACCTAGATCTCCGTCTCCGACTCCATCTCCACCTTCTTCTGCTGTCCCACCCTCGTCTGTTCCCTCTCTTCCTCTTCCTGCAATGTCGTCTGCCAATTCCCTAAACCAAAATGGAGCATTTTTAGTCTCAGCCAAGAGATAAAACAGCTACGTTATCATTTTCCAAAACAGCGTATTTTTATTATGTATCAGAAGAACAAGCTCCTATATTGAGCAATTAAATTTGATTTGTAGTAAAACCTGTTTATTATCCAACTTTAAGAATTCTCTCCCTAAGTGTGTTGTGGGTGTCCTACAGCACATGGACTGCAGTGGTTCAAAAAGACAGCTCACCAACATTTTCTCAAGGGCACTAGGGACATCCATGCCCCATGAGTGAATTATAAAAAAGCCCCAGGTTCCTTGTCTTTATCCTTGGTCAGGATATGATAATCATTCATTGTTGGGACATTAGCTTGGTTCAGTAATTGAGCCCCTTTCACAGAGCCAAATGATTGTGACATCAACCCTTACTGCAGGAGCTGGGTAGATTGAACGTGTGCTATCTGTTGTGTTTCAGTGATGGGCCATGTCAGAAAGGGCAGCTGCTGTGCCAGGCCCCTCACCAAGCTTTGA
Source organism: Chiloscyllium plagiosum (assembly GCF_037043375.1). Classification (NCBI taxonomy): domain Eukaryota; kingdom Metazoa; phylum Chordata; class Chondrichthyes; order Orectolobiformes; family Hemiscylliidae; genus Chiloscyllium; species Chiloscyllium plagiosum. The sequence continues at coordinate 996,351 of NW_028270146.1, forward strand.
AATGACCAATTATATCCAACTGCTCCTGAGCATGTCCCTACACAACTGAACTCCTGCAGTTTTGGAAGTTGGTTCACTACCACGACAGTCAGAGAAGTAGACAATGCAGCAAAAGGCTGTTCAGTCCATCGAGTCTGCACTCATCAATGACAACCACCAGACGAAAGTGAGGACTGCAGATGCTGGAGATCAGTGTCAAGATCAGAGTGGTGCTGGAAAAGCACAGCAAGTCAGGCAGCATCCAAGGAGCAGGAAAATTGATGTTTCAAGCAAAAGCCCTTCATGTCAACCACCAAAGTATTTTACTCCTGTTATGGGGGTAATAATAAATGCCAGGCTTGCCATCAATGCTCACAATCCCAAGAATAAATCATAAAAAGTTAGCATAGGCCAGAATGTAAAATCCAACACAACTAATCATTGCAAACAATTAGGCTCAAGAATGGTCTGAACTTATACTATATTCCTTCTTTAAGTCTGTCATTAAAAAATAAACTTTGTAGGTTTTTTTCCCACTTTCTCTGGTCCATTGGATTTACTCTGGATATCAGTAAGGAGAAAGTGAGGTCTGCAGATGCTGGAGATCAGAGCTGAAAATGTGTTGCTGGAAAAGCGTAGCAGGTCAGGCAGCATCCAGGGAACAGGAGAATCGACGTTTCGGGCATAAGCCCTTCTTCAGGAATGAGGAAAGTTTGTCCAGCAGGCTAAGATAAAAGGTAGGGAGGAGGGACTTGGGGGAGGGGCGTCGGAAATGTGATAGGTGGAAAGAGGTCAAGGTGAGGGTGATAGGTCAGACTGGGGTGGGGGCGGAGAGGTCAGGAAGAAGATTGCAGGTTAGGAAGGCGGTGCTGAATTCGATGGATTTGACTGAGACAAGGTGGGGGGAGGGGAAATGAGGAAACTGGTGAAATCCGAGTTCATCCCTTGTGGTTGGAGGGTTCCTAGGCGGAAGATGAGGCGCTCTTCCTCCAACCGTCGTGTTGTTGTGGTCTGGCGATGGAGGAGTCCAAAGACCTGCATATCTTTGGTGGAGTGGGAGGGGGAGTTAAAGTGTCGAGCCACAGGGTGGTTGGGTTGGTTGGTCCGGGTGTCCCAGAGGTGTTCTCTGAAACGCTCCGCAAGTAGGTTGACCAGCACCAAACTTTTACCTCAGCCTGCTTATAGGAGCTATTTCCTTACAGATTTTGTGGAGGCTCACTGATGATATTACCCGTATGGTGATGAAACATGTGAAAATGAACCTTCCAGCTCAGTGAGCAAACCTACATCCAGAACCTCAATCTGAGTTACAAACCTTCTCAAAACTCACTATCATATATCCTCTTTAGCCACAGGCGAAGTCCTAGAAGGCAAGAGAACAGCCAGTATTGTTCCTTTGTTTAAGAAGGACAGGCCAATTAACTTTACATCAGTGATAGGGAAATTATTGGCAAACATTGCTAAGGTCAGGATTTACTCAAATTTGGAAAAGTGATGCAAAATAGCTCTTCAGTTCTTCCACCATTTCTTTCTCCCCCATTATTTCCTCTCCAGTCTCATTTTCATGGATTTTCATTCTCATGGACTTGTTCGGCATTACAAAGTTAGAAATCACACAACACCAGGTTACAGTCCAACAGATTTATTTGGAAGCACTAGCTTTCCGAGCACTGCTCCTTCATCAGGTGGTTGTGTGACAATAACTTGGTGTTATGTGATTTCTAACTTTGTACACCCCAGTCCAACACTGGTGTTTCTAAATCTTATTAGGCATTGTCAGCATGAACTGTTTGGTGGGAAGGTCTTATCTCACAAATCTGATTTATGTTTCTTCGTGAAAAAACTCAATGATTGATGAAGGTAGGGCAGTTACATTGTTTACATGGACCTTACTAAGGCAAGTGGTTAGGGATATCAAGTTGGCCATGGATCTCAAGAAAAAGAATTTGTAGAAAGTCTTCAAGATTTTGTTTTAGAGCTGTGTGTGTTAGAGACAACTAGGGACCAGGCAATTTTGGATTTAGTAATGTGTAATGAGGCAGACTCAATTTGGGAGAGAAGGTGATGGAACCCCTAAGGGGCAGTGACTATAATATGATAATCTTCTTGTTGTTAAACCACAGGGTGAATTCTAAATCAGATGAAACTATTATAATTGAGTAAAGGAACTACAAAGACATGAGAGAGGAGCTGGCCAGGGTTGATTGGAAGGGGAGCCTAGCAGGGAAGATGGTGGAGCAGCAATGGCAGGAGTTTCTGAGGGTAATTCAGGAGGCACAGCAGAAACTCATCCCAAGGTAGAAAAAAACATACTAAGGGGAGGATGAGGCAACAGTAGCTGACAAAGGAAGTTAGGGACAGCGTAAAAGCAAAAGAAAAAGCATACAATGTGGTGAAGATTCGTGGGAAGCCAAAGGATTGGAAAGCCTTTAAAAATCAGCAGAGAATAACCAAAAAATGCAAAAAGAAGGGAGAAGATGAAATATGAAAGTAAGCTAATGAGTAATATAAAAAAAAGATTGCAAGAGTTTTTTTTCAAGAAACATAGAACATAGTACAGTGCAGCACAAACAGGCCCTTCAGCCCTTGATGTTGTGTTGACCTTTTATCCTACTCTAAGATTCGATAACCAACATACCCTTCATTGTACTACTTTCCATATACCTGTCCAAAAGTTGCCTCAATGTCCCTATGTATCTGGTGCTACTCCACTGCTGGCAGTGCATTCCACACACCCACAACTCTCTGTGTAAAGAACCTACCTCTGACATCTCCCCTCAATCTTTCCTCCAATTACCATAAAATTATGTCCCATCATGATCGCCATTTCTGCCCTGGGAAAAACTCTCTGGCTATCCACTCAATCTATGCCTCTCATCATCTTGTACATCTCTATCATATCACTTCTCATCCTTTTTCACCCCAGTGAGAAAACCCTTGCTCACTGGGGATTGCGATGGGGGTCTGTAGAAAACTCCCAATAAAGTGACTGCTCCTTTCCTGTTTCTGACTTCCACCTATACTGACCCTGTAGAGAAACCCTTCCCAATGACCTCCCTTTCTGCAACTGTGATACTATCCCTGATTAGCAATGCCACGCTTTTACCTCCCCCCTCTATTCCTTTTGAAACATCTAAACCCTGGAACTTCCAAAAACCATTCCTGTCCCTGTGATATCCAAGTCTCCATAATGGCCACAACATCATAGTTCCAAGTACTGATCCATTCTCTGAATTCATCACCCTTATTCCTTCTTGTGTTAAAATAGACACACCATAACCCATCACACTGACTGCACCTTTGCCCTATCATGAGTCTGTCCTTCCTCACAGACTCTCTGTTCACTGGCTACTCTATCCCGAAGAGCTCTCGCAAACCTCCCTCCCAGGATATTGGAGCCCCACCAGTACAGATTTAATCTTTTTAGATATCTAAAAGGTAAGAGAGAGACAGACAAGAGTGGAAATTGCATCGCTGGAAAATGATGCTGGAGAGGTAGTAATGAGGAACAAAAAAAAATGTAAGAATTGAATTTTACTTTGCAACAGTCTTCATGGTGTGAGACACCAGTAGGATACCAGAACTTCACCAGTCAGTGGGCAGAAGTGAGTATAGTGGCAATCATTAAGGAGAAGGTGCTGGGGAAGCTGAAATGTCTGAAGGTAGATAAATCACCCAGACGAAATGGACTACACTACAGAGTTTTGGGGACAGGTATTGTTGAGCAAGTGGGGAGGCTGCAGAAGGACATGGACAGACTAGGAGAGTATGCACTTTGGCCAAAACAGTATACTCCATTGGGAAAGGCTTCAGAAATCTGAAGCAAAAAAGAGACTTGGGAGGCCTAGTTCAGGATTCTTTTAAAATTAACATGCAAGTTCAGTTGGTGGTTAGGAAAGCAAATCCAATGTAAGCATTCATTTCAAGAGGGCTAGAATACAAGAGTTGGGATGTACTGCTGAGGCTGTATAAGACTCTGGTCAGACTGCATTTGGAATATTGAGAATTGTTTTGGGCCCCGCATTTAAGGGAAGTTGAACTGGCATTGGAGGAGGTCCAGCAGAGGCTCACAATAATGATCCTGGGGATGAAGAGCTGGTCAGGTGTGGAGAGGTTAAGGACACTCGATGGAGTGTAAAGGATGAGGGGGATTTCTGATTGAAATTTACAGAATACTGAGAGGCCTGGGTAGATTGGACATGGAGAAGATGTTTCCAATAGTAGCAGAGACTAGAACCTGAAGCACAACCTCAGAGTGAAGGGTCAAACCTTTAGAACTGAGATAAAGTGGATTATCTTCAGGCAGAGAATGGTTAATCTGTGGAACTTATTGCCACAGAGGGCAGTGGAGACCAAGTCACTGAGTGTATTTCCAAGCTAGGATAATGAGTGGCTTGGATGGGAACTTACAGGAACTGGTGTTTCATTGTATCTGCTGCCCTCACCCAGCTAAATGGAGGTGGTCATTGGTGAATAACAGTCATTTAGTCAGACAAAGATAAAACCTTTGCTTTACCCAACCACTGCATTCCACTGATGAGTCATTGCTTCCCGACGAGGAGTCACTGCTTTCCGATGAGGATTCATTGCTTTCTGATGGTGGGTCTGTGGGAGCTATTGTTGGCGTTGTTGTTAGTGTGCTCTGTGAGGTTGCAGTCGATGTTGTGTTTGGTGTCAATGCTGTGATCGGTGTCAATGTTATGTTTGGTGTGGATGTTGTGTTTGTTGTGGATGTTGTGTTTGTTGTGGATGTTGTGTTTGTTGTGGATGTTGTGTTTGTTGTGGATGTTGTGTTTGGTGTCGATGTTGTGTTTGTTGTGGATGTTGTGTTTGGTGTGGATGTTGTGTTTGGTGTGGATGTTGTGTTTGGTGTGGATGTTGTGTTTGTTGTGGATGTTGTGTTTGGTGTGGATGTTGTGTTTGGTGTCGATGTTGTGTTTGTTGTGGATGTTGTGTTTGGTGTGGATGTTGTGTTTGGTGTGGATGTTGTGTTTGGTGTGGATGTTGTGTTTGTTGTGGATGTTGTGTTTGGTGTGGATGTTGTGTTTGGTGTGGATGTTGTGTTTGTTGTGGATGTTGTGTTTGGTGTGGATGTTGTGTTTGTTGTCGATGTTGTGTTTGTTGTGGATGTTGTGTTTGGTGTGGATGTTGTGTTTGTTGTCGATGTTGTGTTTGTTGTGGATGTTGTGTTTGGTGTGGATGTTATGTTTGGTGTGGATGTTGTGTTTGTTGTGGATGTTGTGTTTGGTGTGGATGTTGTGTTTGTTGTGGATGTTGTGTTTGGTGTGGATGTTGTGTTTGTTGTGGATGTTGTGTTTGGTGTGGATGTTGTGTTTGTTGTGGATGTTGTGTTTGTTGTGGATGTTGTGTTTGGTGTCGATGTTGTGTTTGGTGTCGATGTTGTGTTTGTTGTGGATGTTGTGTTTGTTGTGGATGTTATGTTTGGTGTCGATGTTGTGTTTGTTGTCGATGTTGTGTTTGGTGTGGATGTTGTGTTTGTTGTGGATGTTGTGTTTGGTGTCGATGTTGTGTTTGGTGTCAATGTTGTGTTTGTTGTGGATGTTGTGTTTGTTGTGGATGTTGTGTTTGGTGTCGATGTTGTGTTTGGTGTGGATATTGTGTTTGGTGTGGATGTTGTGTTTGTTGTGGATGTTGTGTTTGTTGTGGATGTTGTGTTTGGTGTCGATGTTGTGTTTGTTGTGGATGTTGTGTTTGTTGTGGATGTTGTGTTTGTTGTGGATGTTGTGTTTGTTGTGGATGTTGTGTTTGGTGTCGATGTTGTGTTTGGTGTCGATGTTGTGTTTGGTGTCGATGTTGTGTTTGTTGTGGATGTTGTGTTTGGTGTGGATGTTGTGTTTGTTGTGGATGTTGTGTTTGTTGTGGATGTTGTGTTTGTTGTGGATGTTGTGTTTTGTGTCGATGTTGTGTTTGTTGTGGATGTTGTGTTTGTTGTGGATGTTGTGTTTGTTGTGGATGTTGTGTTTGGTGTCGATGTTGTGTTTGTTGTGGATGTTGTGTTTGGTGTGGATGTTGTGTTTGGTGTGGATGTTGTGTTTGGTGTGGATGTTGTGTTTGTTGTGGATGTTGTGTTTGGTGTGGATGTTGTGTTTGTTGTGGATGTTGTGTTTGTTGTGGATGTTGTGTTTTGTGTCGATGTTGTGTTTGTTGTGGATGTTGTGTTTGTTGTGGATGTTGTGTTTGTTGTGGATGTTGTGTTTGGTGTCGATGTTGTGTTTGTTGTGGATGTTGTGTTTGGTGTGGATGTTGTGTTTGTTGTGGATGTTGTGTTTGGTGTCGATGTTGTGTTTGGTGTGGATGTTGTGTTTGGTGTGGATGTTGTGTTTGTTGTGGATGTTGTGTTTGGTGTGGATGTTGTGTTTGTTGTGGATGTTGTGTTTGGTGTGGATGTTGTGTTTGTTGTGGATGTTGTGTTTGGTGTGGATGTTGTGTTTGGTGTGGATGTTGTGTTTGTTGTGGATGTTGTGTTTGGTGTGGATGTTGTGTTTGTTGTGGATGTTGTGTTTGTTGTGGATGTTGTGTTTGTTGTGGATGTTGTGTTTGGTGTCGATGTTGTGTTTGGTGTGGATGTTGTGTTTGGTGTGGATGTTGTGTTTGGTGTCAATGTTGTGTTTGGTGTGGATGTTGTGTTTGGTGTGGATGTTGTGTTTGGTGTCAATGTTGTGTTTGGTGTCAATGTTGTGTTTGGTGTGGATGTTGTGTTTGTTGTGGATGTTGTGTTTGTTGTGGATGTTGTGTTTGTTGTCGATGTTGTGTTTGGTGTGGATGTTGTGTTTGTTGTGGATGTTGTGTTTGTTGTGGATGTTGTGTTTGTTGTGGATGTTGTGTTTGTTGTGGATGTTGTGTTTGGTGTCGATGTTGTGTTTGTTGTGGATGTTGTGTTTGGTGTGGATGTTGTGTTTGTTGTGGATGTTGTGTTTGTTGTCGATGTTGTGTTTGTTGTCGATGTTGTGTTTGTTGTGGATGTTGTGTTTGTTGTGGATGTTGTGTTTGTTGTGGATGTTGTGTTTGGTGTCGATGTTGTGTTTGGTGTGGATGTTATGTTTGGTGTGGATGTTGTGTTTGGTGTCAATGTTGTGTTTGGTGTGGATGTTGTGTTTGGTGTGGATGTTGTGTTTGGTGTCAATGTTGTGTTTGGTGTCGATGTTGTGTTTGGTGTCAATGTTGTGTTTGGTGTGGATGTTGTGTTTGGTGTGGATGTTGTGTTTGTTGTGGATGTTGTGTTTGGTGTCGATGTTGTGTTTGGTGTGGATGTTGTGTTTGGTGTGGATGTTGTGTTTGGTGTGGATGTTGTGTTTGTTGTGGATGTTGTGTTTGGTGTCGATGTTGTGTTTGGTGTGGATGTTGTGTTTGGTGTCGATGTTGTGTTTGGTGTCAATGTTGTGTTTGGTGTGGATGTTGTGTTTGTTGTGGATGTTGTGTTTGGTGTGGATGTTGTGTTTGGTGTCGATGTTGTGTTTGGTGTGGATGTTGTGTTTGGTGTGGATGTTGTGTTTGGTGTGGATGTTGTGTTTGTTGTGGATGTTGTGTTTGGTGTCGATGTTGTGTTTGGTGTCAATGTTGTGTTTGGTGTGGATGTTGTGTTTGGTGTCAATGTTGTGTTTGGTGTGGATGTTGTGTTTGGTGTCGATGTTGTGTTTGGTGTCGATGTTGTGTTTGGTGACGATGTTGTGTTTGTTGTGGATGTTGTGTTTGGTGTGGATGTTGTGTTTGTTGTGGATGTTGTGTTTGTTGTCGATGTTGTGTTTGGTGTCGATGTTGTGTTTGGTGTGGATGTTGTGTTTGGTGTCGATGTTGTGTTTGGTGTCAATGTTGTGTTTGGTGTCGATGTTGTGTTTGGTGTCGATGTTGTGTTTGGTGTCGATGTTGTGTTTGGTGTGGATGTTGTGTTTGGTGTGGATGTTGTGTTTGGTGTCAATGTTGTGTTTGGTGTCGATGTTGTGTTTGGTGTCGATGTTGTGTTTGGTGTCGATGTTGTGTTTGGTGTGGATGTTGTGTTTGGTGTGGATGTTGTGTTTGGTGTCAATGTTGTGTTTGGTGTCGATGTTGTGTTTGGTGTGGATGTTGTGTTTGGTGTGGATGTTGTGTTTGGTGTCGATGTTGTGTTTGGTGTCGATGTTGGGCTCGGAATTGTTGTTGAAGTTGTTGTTTCGTTGGTCCCATTCAATGTGGATGATGTCACGTTGATGTTACTAATTTGCAGCTCAGGCTTTGGAATTACAGTGCCTTCAAATGTGACCTGGATTTTAGAGGTAGCAGTTTCCTGAAAGCACAGAAGATAATATTGTCATTCAATAAGAGTGTGTCAAACAAGCCAATTTCATGAAAACGTGATGGATGTTGAATGATTGGCCATGTGCCAAGATGCTTGGATACTGTAAACATCAAAGGCTTTTACTAATATGGGACGCTGTTTTTTTTATCAGGATAAATACCTTTGTTAGATCTTAATGTGATTTTGTGAAAATTCATCAGCAAAGGAGACACTTTAAGCTGCTCTGTGGAAAATTACATATGTACCATTCCTGATAGCCACTGCCACATTTAGATGTTTCTGATTAGAGATGGAACTTCATCATATTTCCCAGTGTAACCACGAGAACAACATGCACACAACTGGTTATGTTCTTGAGAAATGAACCAATGAAAGGTCATTACACAATGTTGTGATTGAACTTGAGGTTGTGTTTGGGTTCGATATTGTATTTGGAGTGTGAAAGAATCATATAACTGCACAACATGGTAACAAGCCCTTCATTCTAACTCATCCATGCTGGCCAGATATCCTAAATTAGATTAGATTAGATTACATTAGATTAGATTACATTACAGTGTGGAAACAGGCCCTTCGGCCCAACAAGTCCACACCGACCCGCTGAAGCGCAACCCATCCATACCCCTACATTTACCCCTTACCTAACACTACAGGCAATTTAGTATGACCAATTCACCTGTGGGACTGTGGGAGGAAACCGGAGCACCCGGAGGAAACCCACGCAGACACGGGGAGAACGTGCAAACTCCACACAGTCAGTCGCCTGAGGCGGGTCTAGTCCCATTAGTCTAGTCCCATTTGGCTCATATCCCTCTGAACCCTTCCTATTCACGTAGCCATCCTGATGCCTTTTAAATGTTGTCATTGTGCCAGCCTCCGACACCACATCCTCTGGTAGCTGATTCCATACACGTACCACCCTCAGTGTGAAAAGGTTGCCCCTTAGGACTCTTTTAAATCTTTCCCCTCTCACCTTAAATCTATACCCTCTAATTTGGAACAGCCTTACCCTGAGAAAATGACCTTGGCTATTCATCCTATCCGTGCCCCTCATGATTTCTTTTTCCTCAGGTGGGTCAGAAAATTCAGCATATCTATAAGGACCCTCACCATATTTTACGGTTGTACCATTGAGAGCATACTGTCCAGGTGCGTAATGGCCGAGGAAGGCAACTGCTCTGTTCAGGACTGTTAGAAACTACAGATGATGGTGTGAACAGTCCATACCATGACGGAAGCCAACCTCCCATCCATGGATTCCATTTACACTTTTTGTTGCCACAGAAAGGCTGCCAACACCATCGAAGACCCCTCCCACCCCGATAATGCTCTCCTCCAAAATATAGAAGCTTGAATTGACGCACCAACAGGTTCAGGAACAGCTTCTTCCCTCTTGTTATTAGACTGATGAATGGACTCTTTAAATTCAAATAATGTTGATCTTGTTAATCTTGATTTTGGTTTATGCAGTGTATCCTGTATGTCCCACTCTGTCAAGCCCTCAGTGATCTGTACATCCTTGCTTACTATGAGCTGCCTATACTGCTCGCAAACAAAGCTGTTCACTGTACTCTAAGGCTCTATGAGGTCACCCCTCAGCCTCCGGCGCTGCAGGGAAAACAGTCCCAGCCTATTCAGCCTCTCCCTGCAGCTCAAACCCTCCAACCCTGGCAACACTCTTGTAAATCTTTTCTGAACCCTTTCAAGTTTCACAACATATTTCCTACAGCAATATTCCAAAAGTGGCCAATCAATATTCTGTACAGCTGCGACGTGACCTCCCGACGCCTATACTCACTGCACTGACCAATAACGGCAAGCTTCACTATCCTATCCATCTGCAACTCCACTTTCAAGGAACTAGGACCCTTCACTCTGAGGTCTCTCCAGGACCCTGCCATTACGTGTATAAGTCCTGCCCTAATTTACCTTACCAAAATGCAATACCTCACATTTATCTGAATTAAACTCCATCTGCCAGTCCTTGGCCCATCTGATCAGGCAGCGTGTGAGAATGCATTTAGCTTGAGATCTGATGGGGTCAAGTGTGTCATCTATGGGTCCTATTAGAGTCAGAGTTAAAGAGAGCTGCAGATCAGAATAGACCCTTCGGCCCATCAATACTGTCAATTAAAAACAGGCACCTAATAATTTGAATCCTATTTTTCCATCACTTGGTCCATAGCCTTCTCTGTTCAGCATCACAAGATGCACATCTAAACACTGCATAAATGTGATGAGGGTTCTGTTTCTATCATCTGGACAGGTAGAGAGTTCCAGATTCCCACCACCCTCTGGTCAAAATATTCTTTCCTCACGTCCCCTCTAGACCACCTGCTTTTTATCTTAATCCAAAAACTCTTGGTCATTGGTCCCTCATCAAGGGAAAAAGTTCCTTCCTGTCCACTCCCTCCATGCTCCTCATAATCTCCCTGTATCCCATACTTCCTGACTTTATGAATGAGCCTACCATGGGGAACCTTATCAAATGCCTTGCTGAAGTCCATATACACCACATCCACTGCTCGACCGTTATCGACCTGTCTTGTCACCTCCTCAAAGCATTCAATAAGATTAGTGAGGCATGACCTGCCCCTCACACAGCCATGCTGACTGCCTTTAATCATACTATGCTTTTCCAAATAGTCATAAATCCTATCCCTCAGAATTCTTTCCAAAACTTTGCTGACCACAGACATAAGACTGACTGGTCTGTAATTGCCAGGGATTTCCCTACTCCCCCTCTTGAAAAGAGGAACAACATTCGCCTGCTTCCAATCCTCCAATCCGACTCCTGCGGAGAATGAGGAAGCAAAGATCTTTGCCAGCGGCTTAGCAACCTCCTTTCTCACTTCCCGGAGCAGCCTAGGATAAATCTGGTCTGGCCCTGGGGACTTATCTATCTTAATGTTTACCAACATTTCCAGCACATCAACTTCCTCAATCTTGATCTGGTCAAGCCTGAAATGGACCTTCAGCTCAGGGAGCAAACCTACATCCAGAACCTCAACCTGAGCTACAAATCTTCTCAAAACTCATGAAGACCTATGGGTGCAATACGCTAACAATGGCCCGAAAATGGGACATGACAGAGTGCCACCCGCAAGCAGCTGTACGTCCTGCACAAATGCCTAAGGAAACAGGTCCTATAGAAATGTCTTCAATACAAACCTCCCCCTTAACACCCCACTAGCCATAAGAATAGCAGAGCAAAACAGCCTCAGAATGCTGGGGGAAATGATTAACGATGCCCACAACAGACTCCATAAATACAACCGGGAAATTTTGCACCAAAAATCTTTACTCACTCATGCAACAGACCATGAATGGACAGACACAGTACAAAAAGCCGTAGATATTAGACAGTGACAAACACCGAAAATCAAAAAAATCTAGGCCGGCAGAAGAAACTCGACAAACTTAATAAAGTAACAACACTGACAACACAGAAGCATGGATAAAAAACTTATCTGACCGACCCTTAACAGACACTGAAAAAGCCGTCTTAGAAAGAGGATTAAATTACAACTTCCAGGATGCAGACAAGAAAGATTTCTTAGCAGCTTTAGAAACAACACTAAAAGACAACCAGCTTCCAAAAGAAACCCAGCAAGCCATCAGACACGTATTCGCATCAACTTTACGCAAAAAAAGGAAGGAAACACAATCAATACACAAGAAAGGAAAGCACTGGGAAGACTAAAAAATGATAAAAGTATTGTTATCCTGCCTGCAGACAAAGGACACTTGACAGTCATTGTAAATCGAAGAGACTACATTGAAAAAACGAACGCACTACTTGCAGATACCAACACTTACCAACAAGTGGCGATAGACCCGACCCCACAACGAGAGAACCAAATCACAGCCCTACTCAAAAAACTTCAGAAATCTGGAGAAATAAAGAAGACCGACTTCCAAAAAATGAAACCAGATGGATCCAACACACCACGCTTCTACAAATTACCCAAAATTCACAAACCAGGAGCCCCCCTCAGATCCATCATCTCGCTACCTGGAACACCAACTTACAGAGCAGCCAAGAAGCTCCACAAAAGACTAACACACTCAGTAGAAGACTCACGCCACTCCATCCACTCCACCCAAGAATTCCTAAAGACCATCAAAGACACCAAGATAGAAAAGGATGAAATAATTATCTCCTTTGATATAACAGCCCTGTTTACATCAATCAACATTAACCTGGCCAAGGAAATGCTGACTACACTAAGACCCAAACTCACATACACCAAACACCACCAACTTCATCAGTAAGGACAGTATGGTCAAGCTAGTGGACCTATGCCTTACCACACACTTCACCTTCAACAACAAAACTGACAGACAAATCATTGGAACACCCATGGGATCGCCGATAAAAGGGTTCTTAGCAGAGGCAGTAATGCAGAGACTCAAACAAACAGCTCTGCCAACCATCCAGTCCAAACTTTGGGTCCGCTACGTGGATGACACCTTTGTCACCACTAAATGAAACAAATTAGAAGAAACCTTCAAGACCATCAATAATACCCTTACTGGCATAAAATTCACTAAAGAGGAGGAAAACAACAACAAACTGCCATTCCTCAATGTCACAGTAGAGTGAACAGCCAATGGGAAACTTCAAACCAGTGTCGACAGACAAAACAACACATACAGACCAAATATTGAACTACAGAAGCAATCATCCCAACACCCACAAACAAAGCTGCATCAGAACATTATTCCAATGAGCCACCACACACTACAGCACAGAGGGACTATGCAGAGCAGAGGAAAATCACCTATACCATGTACTCAAAAAGAATGGGTACCCAATGAACACAGTCCACCAATTTCTCAGCAACAAACCCAAACAAGCAGACAAAACACGCCCAGAAACCCTAGCCACTCTCCCCTACATCAAAGACATCTCAGAAATGATTGCCAGACTACTCAGACCCCTTGGCATCATGGTAACCCACAAACCCACCAACACACTAAAACAGCAGCTAATGAACTTGGAAGACCCTATACAGACAACAAGCAAAACTAATGTCATTTACAAAATACTGTGCAAGAACTGTAACAAACACTACATTGGACAAACAGGCAGAAAACTAGCCACCAGGATACATGAACACCAACTATTTCTAATGAGAACTAATCAATGACGCCCACCACAGACTCTGACAATACAACGGGGAAATTGCGCGCGCAAAACCATTATTCAAACAAGCAACAAATCAAGAATGGACAGACGCGGTAGAACGAGCCATAAACACCAAACAACGACAAACACAGATAGAAAAATCGGGACCTGAAGAAAAAAACTTGACAAACTCACAAACAAAGACAAAACCGATAACACAGGGGCATGGATAAAGAACTTATCAGACCGAACCCTATCAGACACAGAAAAAGCGGTACTAGTCAAAGGATTAAATTTCAATTACCGAGATGCTGACAAGAAGGATTTCCTAGCGGCATTAGAAACCACATTGAAGGAGGACAATCTCACGGAAGAATCGCAACAAACGATCAGACAGACAGTTGCACCTACTCTGAGCCGAAAGAGGGAAGGAAACAAACTGAACACACAAGAAAAGAAAGCCCTAGAAAACCTCAAAAAAGACAAAAACATCGTTATATTACCTGCAGACAAGGGTCGGCTCACAGTCATCCTGAACAGAAGGGACTACATAGAGAAAGCCAATGCACTACTCGCAGACACCAACACCTATCAACAGGTGGCGCTAGATCCGACCCCACAACTTGGAAACAAAATGACATATCTCCTAAAAAAATTACACAATTCTGGACAATTAAACAAGACGGAAGTCCAAAAAATGAAACCAGACGGGACCAACACCCCACGATTCTACGGACTACCAAAACTCCATAAACCAGGAGCCCCCCTCAGACCCATAGTCTCACTACCCGGAACACCAACTTACAGACTGGCCAAAGAACTACACGCAAGACTGAAATACCTAGTAGAAGAGTCACAGCACTCCATCCACTCCACCCAGGAATTCCTAAAAATCATCAAAAACACCAATATAGAAGAAGACGAAGCAATGATTTCATTCGACGTAACAGCACTGTTCACCTCCATCAACATTGACCTGGCAAAGGAAACACTTACCAGACTTTTACAAGAGACCATCACACACAACCCAACCACCATCAATTACATTAACAACGAAAACATCATGAAGCTAGTGGGCCTGTGCCTCACCACCCACTTCACCTTCAACAACATAATCTACAAACAAACTCCGCTTTCAGGATTCATAGCAGAAGCAGTAATGCAAAGACTAGAACAAACAGCCTGACCAACCATCAAACCAAAAATCTGGGTCCGCTACGTAGATGACACCTTTGTCATCACAAAATGAAACAAGATAGAAGAGACATTTAACATCATCAACAATACCCTCACAGGCATAAAGTTCACCAAGGAGGAAGAAACCGACAACAAACTCGCATTCCTGGATGTTACAATCGAAAGAAAGGACAACTGAGAACTACAGACCTGCGTATACAGAAAACCGACAAACACTGACCAAATACTCAACTACACCAGCAACCATCCCAACACACAAACAAAGCTGTATCAGAACACTATTCCAATGAGCCACCACTCACTGCAGCACAGACGATCTTTGGAAAACAGAGGAGAACCACCTATACAACGTATTCAAGAAGAACGGATACTCAATAAATACAGTGCGCAGATTCCTCAAGAACAAACCACAACAAGCAGACCAAACACAGCCAGAAACCCTAACCACCTTACCATACATCAAAGAAGTCTCAGAAATGACAGCCAGACTACTAAGACCCCTCGGAATCCTAGTAGCACACAAACCCACCAACACTCTCAAACAAAAACTAACAAACTTAAAAGACCCAGCACAACCCATGGACAAAACCAACGTCATCTATAAAATTCCATGCAAGGACTGCCACAAACACTGCGTAGGACAAACAGGAAGAAAGTTAGTCACCAGGATACACGAACACCAGCTAGCCACAAAAAGACACGAACCTCTCTCCCTCGTAGCCCTACACACGGATGAAAAAAACCACCATTTCGACTGGGACTACACATCTATCCTGGGAGAGGCTAAGCAAAGACATGCCAGAGAATTCCTAGAGGCCTGGCACTCCAACCACAACGCTATAAACAAACACATAGATCTAGATGCCATCTATCAACCCCTCAGAAAACGAACAGGAAATGACATCACCACAAACCCCAGGAACCCCATCCAGGTGAAAGATATAAATAGAAAGCAGGAGACAACAGCTTCGCTTCACTTGGAGGTCGCCACTGATGATGTTACCTAGCCAGGTAATGAAACGTCTGGATATCAAACCTACAGCTCAGCGAGCAAACCTACACCCTAAACCTCAACCTGAGCTACAAACCTTCATAAACCATGCTCCCAATCTATCCTGTCTGATAGCGTCATAATTTCCTTTTCCCCAATTAAATATCTTCCCTCGGTAACTGCTCCTTTTACTCTCCAAGATTATGGTAAATGTGAGGCAGTTGTGGTCACTGTCACTAAAGTGCTCTCCCACTGCAAGATCTGATACCTGTCCTGGCTCATTGCCGAGCACCAAATCCAAAATGGCCTCTCCCATCGTCGGCCTGTCTACGTACTGAGTAAGGAAACCCTCCTGAACACACCTGACAAAAACAGCTCCATCCAAACCATCAGCACGAAGGAGCTTCCAGTCGATACATGGCTTGGAGAGGGTGGACACTAGGAAATTGTTTCCATTAGGCGAGGAGACTAGGACCTGTGGACACAGCCTTAGAATTAGAGGGGGTAAATTCAGAACAGAAATGCGGAGACATTTCTTCAGCCAGAGAGTGGTGGGCCTGTGGAATTCATTGCCACAGAGTGCAGTGGAGGCCGGGACGCTAAATGTCTTCAAAGCAGAAATTGATAAATTCTTGATGTCACAAGGAATTAAGGGCTATGGGGAGAATGCGGGTAAGTGGAGTTGAAATGCCCATCAGCCATGATTGAATGGCAGAGTAGACTCGATGGGCCGAATGGCCTTACTTCCACTCCTATGTCATATGGTCTTATGGATATTGGGAAAGTTGAAGTCACCCATAACAACAACCCTGCTACTTCTGCATTTTTCCAGAATCTGCCCGCCTATGAGATCTTCAATCTCTCTACTGCTATTAGGGGGTCTGTAGAAAACCCCCAATGCGGTGGCTGTTCCCTTGCTGTTCCTAACGTCCACCCATACTGACTCAGTAGGCAAACCTTCCTCAACAACCTTCGTTTCTGTAGCTGTGATGCACCCTGGCCCACATCTCTGTCTCAGGCTTCCTGCAGTACTCCAGCGAGGCATGGAGCAAGTTGGAGGAAAATAAAACATAGAACAATACAGTGCAGAGCAGGCCCTTCAGCTCTCGATGTTGTGCTGACCTGTGAACTAATCTAAGCCCATCCTCCTTCACAATCCCACCCTCAGCCATGTGCTTATCCAAGGACTGTTTAAACTCCCCTACTGTGGCTGAGTTAACTACATTAGCAGGCAGGGCATCCCACGCTCTTAGCAGTCTCTGAGTAAAGAACCTGTCTCTGACATCTGTCTTAAGTCTATCACCATTAATCTATCCACACTAATCCACATAAATCTATCTACACTACCAAGAATCTTTACATTGACCCAGTATTCTGCCTTCCTGTTATTCTTCCCAAAGATGATTATAAATCCTATTTCTTATAATCCTTTCCAAAACTTTTCCTACAACAGACTTAAGGCTCCCTGGTCTATAATTACCTGGGTCATCTCTACTGCCCTTCTTGAACAAGGGCACAACGTTTGCAATCCTCCAGTCCTCTGATACTAAACCTATAGACAATGACGACTCAAAGATCAATGCCAAAGGCTCTGCTATCTCCTCCCTAGCTTCCCAGAGAATTCTCGGAAAAATCCCATCCAGTCCAGAGGACTTATCTACTTTCACACCTTCTAGAATTGATAACATCTCCTCATTACTAACCTCAATCCTTTCTGGTCATAAACCGTATTTCAGTCTTCACCTCCACAATATTCTCCTTTTCCAGAGTGAAAACCGATGAGAAATATTCGATTAGGACCTCTCTAATCTCCCCAGGGTCTACACACAGCTTCCCACTTCTGTCTTTGACTGGCCTTATTCCTACCCTAGACATCCTTTTATTCCTCACACACTTATCGGAAGGTTTAGGGTTCTCCTTTATTCTACCTGCTAAAGATTGCTTGTGTCCCCTCCTTGGTTTTCTTAACTCTGTCTTTAAATCCTTCCTAGCTAATCTGTAACTCTCCATCGCCTTATCTGAACGACCCCGTCTCATCATCACATCAGCCTTCCTCTTCCGCTTAACAAGAGATACAATTTCTGTAGTAAACCATAGTTCCCTCACCTTATCACTTCCTCCCTGCCTGACAGGGACACACCTATCAAGGACACGCAATATCTGTTCCTTAAACAGCCCCACATTTCGATTATCCCCATCCCCTGCATTTTGCTACACCGTTATATGCTTCCTAAGTCTTGCCTAATTGCCCTTGCCCCATCAATAACTCTTGACCTGTGGCACGTACCTATCCCTTTCCATCGCTAAACTAAATGTAACCAAAATATGGTTACTCTTTCCAAAGTGCTCACCTACAACGAAATCAAACACCTGGCCTGGTTCATTGCCAAGCAGCAGATCCAGTGTGGCCTCCCCTCTTGTTGACCCTTCGACATACTGTGTCAGGAAATTCTCCTGCACATATTGGACAAATATTGAACCATCCGACGTACTAGAGTTATAGAACAGTGCCTCATTTTCCGTTTGGGACCTAGCAGCCTTCGGGACTCAATATCATGTTCAACAATTTTAGAACCTGAACACGCTCTTCCATGTCTTTTACCCACACCCCCTCCCCCCGGCCCAAACCCCACCACCATGACATCTGATCCAGTTTCACCGTCTGTCAGTGTCTCTCTGTCTCTCTCTCTCTCCCTGGTATACCATTATGTATCCCTTTGTCTGCCTGACTTGGTTCCTCTCTCTCTCTGGGCTCTGTCTCTACCTGTTTGCTTATTCCTTCCCCCCAGGCCCTGTCTTCAGTGTAAATACCATCGTTTCCTGGATGTGGAGATGCCAAAGTTGGACCAGGGTGGACAAGGTCAAAAATCAAACAACACCAGGTGATAGTCCAACAGGTTTGTTTGAATCCTATTGGACTATAACCTGGTGTCATTTGATTTTTGACCTTTTTCTAGCTATCACTAGACACAAATGTTAACTCTGCTTTCTCTCCATAGATGCTGCCAGACCTGCTGAATTTCTCCAGTAATTTCTCTTTTTGTTTCAGATTTCCAAAATCCACAGCTCATTGTTTTATTTTATAAATATTAATTGTTGGATTTGGCAGCACTTACATTTACTTCACCATTTGCCACAGGAAGGTAGTTATTAAGTGTAGAATCTTCATTCACTGCTATAGCCGTTGCAGTTAGTACTTCCTGTACCTCTGGGAAAGTAGAATTTTCACGTGATCCTCCTGAATCAAAAAGCAAAGGGGTTTAAATAACAATGTATTTTTGATCTATTGTCATTTGGGCTATTACCCAACATGAGAACAACAAACCCTATTCAAATCATTCAAAGCCATAATTCAATACTCGCCAGAACAGGAGAGGATCTGGACTGCAGCAAAAATGAAGAGAAAGTTTTTCATTTTGACCAAGTGGATTGGTGAAGATGATTTCTGTTCTCTGCTTCCCTCTGTCTGTTCTCTGCTCCTGATTTGCTGTTTATATACCTCAGCAGTAAGGAAACAATACATTGTAAAGCAGTGATTTATCTGACCACAAGTATGGAACTGATTCTTTTCCTTCACTTATCACATACTCTTACCTGCTTTTGACCACATATTGTCTCATTGTTGTTGCAGTTTGTAAGGAGTAATATGTGACAATGTCATTGTTTATATATTCCAGTGGTGTATTATTTTATAACTATGCAAATTCAGTATGATTAACTGAAATGGAACAAAGATGTGATGAAATGAAAAAAACAATGAACTCTGAAGCCTGGAATGTACTAGTCACAGTGCTCTGACATTTTTGATCCCGAATGTGGGATAAAGGTAAGAACAAAGAACAAAGAGCACAGTAACAGCCCCTGTGGCCCACTGAATCTGCACCAACACATGATTCTTCCCTAAAGTTAAAAACCTTTTGCCTCTTACTGTCCATATCCTTCTATCCCCTGCCAATCAATGTATCTGTCAAGGCCACTCTTAAAAGGTGCAATTGTATTTGCCTCCATCACTTCTTAGGCATTGTATTCCAGGCACTTACCACCCTCTGTGTGAAAATAAACCTGCCTCATGCATCTCCTTTAAACTTACTCTCTTTTACCTTAATCTTACATCCCCGAGTATTTGATGTTTCTACCCTGGGAAAAAGAGTCCAACTATTCATTCAATCCATGCCCCTCAATTTTGTAAACTCCGATCAGGTCACCGCTCAGCCTCTGACATTCAATTGGAAACAAACCAAATTTGTCCAGTCTCATCTCACAGCAAAAACTTTCCCAACCAGGCAACATCCTGGCAAATCATTTCTGTACCCTCTCCACATCCTTCTGGGAGTGTGTGACCAGAACTGTACACAATATTCCAAATGTGGCCGAACTAAAGTTCTGTACAGCAGCAGCATGGTTTTTTATTCTCTATGTCCTGACTGATGAAGAAAAGTATGCCTTCTTGACCACCTTATCCACTTGTGTTGCCAATTTCAGGGAACTGTGGACATAGATCCCTCCATACATAGATGCTTCTAAGCATTTTGTCATTTATTGGATATTTCCCTCCTGCATTAGATCTTCCAAAATGCATCATCTATCATTTTTCCGGATTAAATTCCAACTGTTATTTCTCAACTTAAGTCCCTAAATTAATTCAAAGCTGTTGTATCCTCTGGCAATCCTCCTCACTATCCACAGAACATAGAAAAGTACAGCACAGAACAAGTCCTTTGGCAACAATGTTGTGCCGAGGATTATTCCTAATCTAAAATAAAATAACAACCTACACGCCCCTCAATTCTCTGCTATCCATGTGAATGTCCAGCAATTGCTTAAATGTCCCTAATGACTCTGCTTCCACCACCACCGCTGGCAACGCATTCCATGCATTCACAACTCTCTGCGTAAAGAACCTACCTCTGACGTCTCCTCTATATCTTCCTCCTAATATCTTAAAACTGTGACCCCTCATGCCAGTCAATGCCCTGGTGAAAGATCTCTGGCCATCGATCTATCCATGCCTCTCATTATCTTGTTTACCTCGATCAGGTCACCTCTCTTCCTCCTTCTCTCCAGAGAGAAAAGTCTGAGCTTAGTCAACCTTTCTTCATAAGGCAAGCCCTCCAGTCCAGGCAGCATCCTGGTAAACCTTCTTTGCACCCTCTCCAAAGCCTCTGTATCTTTCCTATTGTAGGGCGACCAGAACTGGACACCATATTCCAAGTGTGGTCTCACCAGGGACTTGTACAGCTGCAGCAAAACCTCACGGCTCTTAAACTCTATCCCCCTGTTAATGAAAGCCAAAGCATCATATGCTTTCTTAACAACCCTATCCACTTGGGTGGCAACTTTGAGGGAACTATGCACTTGAACACCAAGATCCCTCTGATCCTCCACACTGTCAAGAGTCCTGTCTTTAATCCTAGATTCAGCATTCAAGTTTGACCTTCCAAAATGCATCACTTCGCATTTATCCAGGTTGAACTCCATCTGCCATTTCTCAACCCAGCTCTGCATCCTGTCTATGTCACGCTGCAGCCTGCAGTAGCCCTTGATAGTATCGATGACACCTCCAACCTTTGTGTCATCTGCAAATTTACTAACCCACCCCTCAACCTCCTCATCCAAGTCATTTATAAAAACTACAAAGGGCAGAGGCCCAAGAACAGAGCCCTGCAGACCCCACTCAACACTGACCTCCAGGCAGAATACTTTCCATCTACAACCACTCTCTGCCTTCTGTCAGCCAGCCAATTCTGAACCCAGATCGCCAAATCTCCCTGTATGCCATACTTCCTGACTTTATGAATGAGCCTACCATAGGGAACCCTATCAAATGCCTTGCTGAAGTCCATATACACCACATCCACTGCTCGACCATCGTCAACCTGTCTTGACACCTCCTCAAAGAACTCAATAAGATTTGTGAGACATGACCTGCCCCTCACAAAGCCATGCTGACTGACTGTATTCATGCTATATTTTTCCAAATAGTCATAAATCCTATTCCTCAGCATTCTTTCCAAAACCTTGCTGACCACAGATGTAAGACTGACTGTTGTGTAATTGCCAGGGATTTCCTTATTACTTTTCTTGAAAAGAGGAACAACATGCGCCTCCCTCCAATCCTCTAGTCCAACTCCCATGGAGAGTGAGGAAGCAAAGATCTTCTCTAGTGGCTTAGCAACCTCCTTTCTCGCTTCCCGGAGCAGCCTAGGATAAATCTGGTCTGGCCCTGGGGACTTATCAATCTTAATGTTTGCCAACATTTCCAGCACATCAACTTCATCAATCTTGATCTGGTCAAGCCTGTTTCCCAGCTCCTCAAAATTCTCATTCACAACAAGGTCCCTTTCCTTAGAGAAAATCAAAGCAAAAAACTCATTTAGGGCTTCCCCTATCTGCTCAGACTCCACACACAAGGTCCCTACACTATCCCTGATCGGCCCTACCTTCTCCCTGATCATTCTCTTATTCCTCACGTATGAGTAAAATGTCTTTGGGTTCTCCCTAATCCTTCTTGCCAAACCTTTTTCGTGTCCCCTCCTGGCTCTCCTCAGTCCATTGCTGAGCTCCTTTCTATTAAGCCTGTAATCCTCTAAAGCTGTGCTAGATCCTTGCTTCCTCCACCTTACGTAAGCTGCCTTCTTCCTTTTGACGAGAAACTCCTCTGTTCTCATCGTCCAAAGCTCCTTAAACTTACCCCTTCTTACCTGCCTCAGAGGAACAAATTCGTGCATCACTCGCAACAACTGATCCTTAAACAATCTTCACATGTCTGCTGTGCCCTTTCTGTGGAACAATTACTCCCAATCTGTACTTGCCAACTCCTGCTGATAGAATCATAATTTCCTTTTCCCCAATTAAATATCTTCCCTTGGTAACTGCTCCTTTCACTCTCCAAGGCAATGGTAAATGTGAGGCAGTTGTGATCACTGTCACCAAAGTATTCTCCCACCGCGAGATCTGACACCTGTAAAGCTCATTGCCGAGCACCAAATCCAAAATGGCCACTCCCGTCGTCGGTCTGTCTACATACTGAGTAAGGAAACCCTCCTGAACACACCTGACAGAACGGCTCCAGCCAAACCATCTGCACTAAGGAGGGTCCAGTTGATATTGAGAAAGTTGAAATCACCCACACCAACAACTTCGCTACTTCTGCATTTTTCCAGAATCTGCCCGCCTATGAGGTCTTCAATCTCTCTACTGCTATTAGGGGGTCTGTAGAAAACCCTCAATGCGGTGGCTGTTCCTAACTTCCACCCATACTGACTCAGTAGATAAACCTTCCTCAACAACCTTTGTTTCTGCAAATGTGATGCACTCTCTAATTAGCAATGCTACATCTCCTCCTCTTTTTCCACCCTCCCTGTTCTTTTTAAACATTCTAAACCATGGAACATCAAGCAACCATCCCTGCCCCTTTAAAACCCACGTCTCCATTATGGCCACAACATCATAGCCCCAAGTACTGATCCATGCTCTCAGCTCGTTACTCTTATTTCGGACACTACTTGCATTAAAGCAGACACACTTTAACCGATCCTTTTGTTCCATCACATGAATAAACTTCCCGAAAGATTCACTACATCCTGTCGCTGCCCCATCTACAACTACCCCCCCTCTCAGATATGTGGCTCTGGTTCCTACCCCACTGCCAAACTATTTAACCCCTCCCGAACCACACAAGCAAATCTCCCACCCAAGACATTTGTGCCCCTCCAATTCAGGTGCAACCCGTCCTTCATGTACAGGCCCCACCTTCCCCAGAAGGTATCCCAATGGTCTAGGTATCTGAAGGTCTCCCTCCTGCACCAGCCTTGCAGCCACGTGTTAAGCTGCATTTGTTGACTGTTCCTCATCTCACTATCTCGTGGCACCGGTAGCAAACCCGAGATCACTTCTCTACTCGTCCTGCTCTTCAGCTTCCGACCTAACTCTCTGTAGTCACTTTTCAGATCCTCCATCCCTTTCCTGGCTATACCACTGGTGCCAATATGTACCACGATTTCTGGCTGCTCACTCTCTCCCCTTAGATGTCACCCAGTTAAAAACTTCCGAGCAGACCTTGTTTCTCTCTGCCCTCTCTCCTCGCTGCTCTGTTCAAAATGTGAAATGTAAGTAAATGCTATCGTTGAGAATTGTCTCCATTAACTTCCCTACCACTGACGTAAGGCTCATTAGCCTGTAATTTTCTGGATTATCGCTGTCGCCCTTTTGAATCAAAAGAACAACAACTTGCTATTCTCTACTTTTACAGTCCTCTCCTGTAACTAAACAGGATGCAAAGATTTCATGACAATTTCCTTACCTGCCTCCCTCAGCATTTTGCTTAAATTAACCAAAATTCGAAATCCCATTCATTAGCATGATTATGGTTCGAGCAATGTGCTGACCAAGTCCCTCTAGACACAAGCTTAATATTAATAGCTTCTGTGATGGTGTGGGCTGTGCACACACCCCTCTGTAATTTCTTACAGTCCTGAGTAGAGCAGTTATTGTACCAGGCCATTATACCCCCGTGTAGAAGTTGGTGAGGTTCCTAATGGACATACAGAATTTCCTCAGCCACCTGAGAAAGGTGAGGCATTATTGAGTCTTCTTGAACATCACATTTACATGGGTGGTCCAGGACAGGTTATCGGTTATCGTCACTCCCAGAAAATTGACTGCCTCAACTCTCTTCACCTCAGCTCCATTGATGTAAATGGGAGCATGCCCTTTTGCATTGATAGCTGAAAATGTGTTGCTGGAAAAGCGCAGCAGGTCAGGCAGCATCCAGGGAACAGGAGAATCGACGTTTCGGGCATAAGCCCTTCTTCAGGAAGGCTTATGCCCAAAACGTCGATACTCCTGTTCCCTGGATGCTGCCTGACCTGCTGCGCTTTTCCAGCAACACATTTCCAGCTCTGATCTCCAGCATCTGCAGATCTCACTTTCTCCTTTTGCATTGATAGCCAAAAAGAAAATTCACTCGGTTTCTGAAACAAAGCAAAACTAATGTGGGGTGGCACAGTGGTTAGCACTGCTGCCTCACAGAGCCAGAGGCCCAAGTTCAATCCCAGCCTCGGGTGACTGTCTGTGTAGAGTTTGTACATTCTCCCTGTGTCAGTGTGGGTTTCCTCTGGGTGCTTCGGTTTACTCCCACAATCCAAAGATGTGCAGATTAGATGAATTCACAATGCTATATTGCCCATAGTGTTTAGGGATGTGTAGGTTAGGTGCATTGGTAAATATAGAGTAATAGGTTTGGGGAATGGGTCTGGGTGAGTTACTCTTCAGAAGGTCGGTATGGACTTGTTGGGCAGAAGGAATTATTTCTATGCTGTAGCGATTCTATGATGAAATCCTCCCGAGCAGTTCTAGCAAATCTCCCTGCCAGTATATTAATCCCCTTCCAATTTAGGTGCAATCCGTTCTTCTTGTACAGGTCATTTCTACCACAGAAGAGATTCCAATGATCCAGAAATGTGAACCCTTCTCCCCTGCACCAGCTCCTCAACCATTCATTCATCTGCACTATCCTCCTATTCCTACCCTCAATAGCCCGTAGCACCGGGAGTAATCCAGATATTACTACCCTCAAGGGCCTTCTTTTTAAATCCCTGCCTAATTCTCTATATTTTCCCTTCATAATATCAGGAGAAAGTGAGGTCTGCAGATGCTGGAGATCAAAGTTGAAACTTTATTGCTGGAACAGCACAGCAGGTCAGGCAGCATCCAGGGAACAGGAGATTCGACGTTTCGGGCACAGGCCGAAGAAGGCCTGAAGAAGGGCCTGTGCCCGAAACATCGAATCTCCTGTTCCCTGGATGCTGCCTGACCTGCTGTGCTGTTCCAGCAATAAAGTTTCAACCTTCATAATATCACCCTTTTCCCTTCCTATGTTGTTAGTTCCAATGTGCACAATGGCCTCCCGTTGGTCCCTCTCCCCTTTGAGAACATTCTAGAACATAGAACAATACAGCACAGAACAGGCCCTTCAGCCCACGATGTTGTGCCGAACATTTGTCCTAGCTTAAGCACCTATCCATGTACCTATCCAATTGCCGCTTAAAGGTCACCAATGATTCTGACTCTGCCACTCCCACAGGCAGCGCATTCCATGCCCCCACCACTCTCTGGGTATAGAACCCACCCCTGACATCTCCCCTATACCTTCCACCCTTCACCTTAAATTTATGTCCCCTTGTAACACACTGTTGTACCCGGGAAAAAAGTCTCTGTCTACTCTATCTATTCCCTTGATCATCTTATAAACCTCTATCAAGTCACCCCTCATCCTTCACCGTTCCAATGAGAAAAGGCCAAGCACTCTCAACCTATCCTCTTACAACCTATTCTCCATTCCAGGCAACATCCTGGTAAATCTTCTCTGCACCCTCTCCAAAGCTTCCACATCTTTCCTAAAGTGGGGCGACCAGAACTGCACACAGTATTCCAAATGTGGCCTTACCAAGGTCCTGTATAGCTGCAACATCACCTCACAACTCTTGAATTCAATCCCTCTGCTAATGAACGCTAATACACCATAGGCCTTCTTACAAGCTCTATCCACCTGAGTGGCAACTTTCAAAGAGCTATGAACATAGACCCCAAGATCCCTCTGCTCCTCCATCTTACTAAGAACCCTACCGTTAACCCTATATTCCGCATTCTTATTTGTCCTTCCAAAATGGACAACCTCACACTTGACAGGGTTGAACTCCATCTGCCACTCCTTAGCCCAGCTCTGCATCATATCTAAGTCTCTTTGCAGCCGACAACAGCCCTCCTCAATATCCACAACTCCACAAATCTTCGTATCGTCTGCAAATTTACTGACCCACCCTTCAACTCCCTCTTCCAAGTCATTAATAAAAATTACAAACAGCAGAGGACCCAGAAGTGATCCCTGCAGAACTCCACTTGTAACTGGGCTCCAAGCTGAATATTTACCATCTACCAGCACTCTCTGACTTCAACCGGTTAGCCAGTTCTCTATCCAACTGGCCAAACCTCCCACTATCCCATGCCTCCTGACTTTCCGCATAAGCCTACCATTCTGCACCCATTCTGATCCTGGCACCAGGGAGGCAACACACCATTCTGAATTTTCACTGTTGGCCGCAGAAATGTCTGTCTATGCCTCTGACCAGAATTTTCCAAAACTTGTTTGAAATGGGGATAGCCACAGAAGACTCCTGCACAACCTGCCTACCCCTCCGACCTTTCCTGGAGTTAACCCATCTATCTCACTGTATCTGCAGCTTTTCCCACTTCCTAGAACTGCCATCCATCACCTCCCCCCCCCCCCCCCCCCCCCCTCCCCCGCTCCGCTGTTGTAAATTCCTCATTGTCTCAAACTGCCACTTGTGTTGAAACTTGCTGGGACACTGCAGCAGTTTCTGCAATAATTTCTTTTTCTGTTCAAGAAAACATTTGCTACACTTTCAATATATAAACTTAACAGTAACTCAATTGCATTCCTTCTCCTCCACCACCTTCCCACCTGCTCCAACCCCTGACACGATTGAGAACACGCAAAATCGACGTTTCGGGCAAAAGCCCTTCATCAGGAATAAAGGCAAAGAGCCTGAAGCGTGGAGAGATAAGCTAGAGGAGGGTGGGGGTGGGGAGAGAGTAGCATAGAGAACAATAGGTCAGTGGGGGAGGAGATGAAGGTGATAGGTCAGGGAGGAGAGGGTGGAGTGGATAGGTGGAAAAGGAGCTAGGCAGGTCGGACAAGTCAAGGAGACAATGTTGAGCTGAAGGTTAGAAACTGGGATGAGGTGGGGGAAGGGGAAATGAGGAAGCTGTTGAAGTCCACATTGATGCCCTGGGGTTGAAGTCCTCTGCCCTCAGACCCAACCCCTCCAACCGCAACAAGGACAGAACGCCCCTGGTGCTCACCTTCCACCCTATCAACCTTCGCATAAACCAAATCATCCGCCGACATTTCCACCACCTCCAAACAGACCCCACCACCAGGGATATATTTCCCTCCCCACCCCTCTCCACCTTCCACAAAGTCCCTCCGTGACTACCTGGTCAGGTCCACGCCCCCCCCCTACGACCCACCCTCCCATCCTGGCACTTTCCCCTGCCACCGCAGGAACTGTAAAACCTGTGCCCACACCACCTCCCTCACCTCCATCCAAGGCCCTAAAGGAGCCTTCCACATCCATCAAAGTTTTACCTGCACATCCACTAATATCATTTATTGTATCCGTTGCTCCCGATGCGGTCTCCTCTACATTGGGGAGACTGGGCGCCTCCTAGCAGAGCGCTTTAGGGAACATCTCCGAGACACCCGCACCAATCAACCAAACCGCCCCGTGGCCCAACATTTCAACTCCCCCTCCCACTCTGACGAGGACATGGAGGTCCTGGGCCTCCTTCACCGCCGCTCCCTCACCACCAGACGCCTGGAGGAAGAACGCCTCATCTTCTGCCTCGGAGCACTTCAACCCCAGGGCATCAATGTGGACTTCAACAGCTTCCTCATTTCCCCTTCCCCCACCTCATCCTAGTTTCTAACCTCCAGCTCAACACTGTCTCCTTGACCTGTCCGGACTTGTCCGACCTGCCTAGCTCCTTTTCCACCTATCCACTCCACCCTCTCCTCCCTGACCTATCACCTTCATCTCCTCCCCCACTCACCTATTGTACTCTATGCTACTCTCTCCCCACCCCCACCAGCTTATCTCTCCACGCTTCAGGCTCTCTGCCTTTATTCCTGATGAAGGGCTTTTGCCCGAAACGTCGATTTTGCCTGTCCTCGGATTTTGCCTGTCCTTGGATGCTGCCTGAATTGCTGTGCTCTTCCAGCACCACTGATCCAGAATCTGGTTTCCAGCACCTGCAGTCATTGTTTTTGCCTCTGCGATTGAGAACACAGGTCTAGTTTACACAGTAAGAAATGTGGGGTGAGTTTCTTGTTGTGCTTGAGTGTCTTGATTGATGCTACGTCATCGACCCTGTTCCATTTCCTTGGTCAGACTTTGCAACGGGCCATTGCTCTGACACACACAGAATTATGGAATACAGAAGATGCCTTTTGGCCCATCAAGTCTGAATTGAATCTACACTGGTCCCACTTTCCCATACTAGGCCCACAGGCTTAAATGTTACAACATTAAGTGCTCATCCAAGTATTTTTAAAACGTAATGAGGTTTTCCACCATAACTACTCTCCCAGGAAGTGCATTCCAGATTCCCAGCATCCTTAGTGTGAAAAATCCCCTCTGAGCCTCCTGCCTTTCACCTTAAAATTATGTCCCCTTGTTATTGCTCCTTCAGTTAAGGGGAAGAGCTGGTTTCTGTTCACCCTGTCCATGCCCCTCATAGTCTTAAACACCTCAATCAGGACCCCCTCAGCTTTCTTTGTTCATTTGAGCTTCTTAGCATCCTACCATTCATTGGGCTCTCCCTTGCCTTGCTATTTCTTCCAAAGTTCATTTTCAGAGTTAAATTGTTGGACAGACTGGGTAGGATGGCAGATTCCATGCCCTGAAAGATATTAGTGAACCAGACTGGCTTTTCTTGATAAAAATCAATGATGGACAATGGTTTTGTGGTCACCAACACGAGATTTTAACTCTAGACAGATGAATTGAATACAAATTTCACCATCTACTGCGATGGGATACAAATGCATATCCCCCAAACATTCACCTGGGTCTCAGACCAGAGATAGTATGACCACACCACTGCTTCCTCCCGAATGACGAGGTTCAGAACAAGAGGCACAAGGTTTCATCAGGAAAAAGAAGATTTTATTTTTGTACAGGTAGGAGGGAGAACATGTGAACAATCCACCTGTTGATGTTTTGGTTTCGGACATCATGAAGAGGGACCATTGAGGAGTCTGTACTTTCAGGGTAAGGAGAAATTGAAAAGTCCGGTTGAGATTCACTGAAAGGCAAATTAATTTCAATTAGTCTTGGACCTTTGTTGATTTAACTGGAGCTTTGGTTCCTCCTAACACTGACTTTCTCTTCAGCCTTTCCCGTGACTTTTCTCAGAGACGCAGTTTATTCCACTCCCCTAAACCCCCATTTCCTTCCCCAACCCCTCGTTACTGGGAACATCCAGCACTGCTATTCAACATCCTAATTTCTTACGAAACCATACCATAATCAATTAAATGCATTAGAATAATATCATTGGGTGTGGTTTTGTTTTGTATTGTATTTATTATGAAGGAACAACATGCTCTGAATTCTAATTTCATAATCAAACAGGACATTCCGACTGCTAATTACATTGCTAATTAGGCAAGTTAATTGAACTGAAATGGAATACAGAAGTGACGAGTTTTCAAATGAAGCAAGTAAACTTAGAGACATGGAACTCACTGGTACTTGTTTGGTCACAGGATATTTCTATAGCAACAAAGCTGTTACAGCTCAGATTGCAATCTAAGTCATTGAGTCATTTTGGGCACAGGTAAAGGTAATTTGGCTCTCATGTCCATACTGTTTGTCGGGAAGCCATACTGTCAGTTTGATTCCCCTACTCACTCCCAGCAGATTTCTCCCAACTGGCTCTCCATGTTTTTTTTTGGAATCCTTGACCATCTCTCCCCTGGGCAGTGAGTTGTTGGTCATTGCCACTCACTGTAGAAAGGGGTTCTTCTTCACATCCCCTCACCTCTCTTGCCCCAACCTTTAAACTTTGTCCCGCAGTCCACATACCATCAACAACTTGTCGACCTAAGCCTGTCATTACCTTGCACACCACAATCAGATCTCCTTCAATCCCATTGGTCTAAAGAGAACAAGCCCAGCTCTCCAGTGTTACAGCTAAAAACTGAAATAACTCCATCAATGCCAGGAACTGGTCTCCAAGTCACCCTTTATTTTCAGGCGTAGAGTATGTGACACTGACTGAGCTAGCTCAGAGCCAGCTCCGAGAGAGAGTAGAGTCCCTGTTTATATGTCAGCCAGAGCTCCCTGACTGGACCAGATTAACAGCCCCAATCAGGGATCTCATATTCTGTGTGGTCCACCCGGCTGACCTCATTACAATCACCATAAAAGCCTTCACCACTGAAATCCTCTGGTTAACCTCCCGCTTCTGAAGGATTCGCACATCTGTCCAAGATTGTCTAAAATGGAAAAAATGTTTAACTTTTTAGGAATCATTGAATTACTACCAATCCATGTTGATAAATATGGAAACATTGAGCTGAATTCCACCAAGGATTGGCTCTGTGTCCCATTCTGGGAATTTTATGAGGCGTTTCTTATCTAGTCAATGATTTATCTCCTATAATTCTCTGCTGTTTACCCTCATTAGCTTTGAATCATGCCTCCACGGTGCTGCCATCACATTGTCTTGTGCTCAGCCATGACAAAATGCTCAAAGTGCCAACACTCTCTGGCATTCTCGATACAGCTTCCAGAGTTCAGTCTCAACTGTGCACATTGAGGATACCCTCCATGTGTGCAACCATTACCGTGCTGAATGGGGCAGGCTTCAGACAGCTGAAATAACTGAAGACTAGGCATCTATGAGGCACTGTGGTTATCAACAGCAGCAGAATCTTACTCCAACACAACCTGTAACCTCATGGCATGGTCTATCTCCCAATCTGCCATTACTGTCAAGCTAAGGGATCAGAGAGAAAAGTAGATTTTATTGGGAAAACTCAGCAGGTCTGGCAGCATCCGTGAAGAGAAAGCAGAGCTAATGTTTCAGGTTCAGTGACGCTTCTTCAGAACTGATGGTAACTGTGAAAAGTTACTGATGAAGATGGGGTGGGGGAAGGGTAAACGATAAATGGAAATGGAGCCCAGCGAGAAAGAATAGCAATTTGGCAGATAAAGGATTCTGTCATGGTCTCCCTGGGAGATTGAATAGCTGTTAATGGAACCATTAATGGCTTATAATGGGTTGGTCTGTGATAGCAGCCAAAGTAATGACAAGGCCTGGTGTGTGGGGCTTGGGATGAGAGGGGAGAATGTGCTCAGGCTCTAAAGTTATTGAACTCGATATTGATTTCCAGAGGTTGCAGGGTCTCCAAGAGGAAAATGACCTGCTGTTCTCCCAGCTTGCACTGACCATTTCTGGAACACTGCAGCCAGCCTGAGGTAGAGATGTTGGCCAGGGAACAGGGTGGGGTGTTAAAGTGGCAGGCAACTGGAAGCTCAGGGTCATTTTTGCAGACAGAACGTACGTATTCTACAAAACATTCGCCCAGTCTGTGGTAGCCAAGGGACCAACCGCGGTTTAGCGAAGAGGTGTCAATCTGGTGAAGCTACAACACAGGACTATGTGCCAATTAGGACAATTACACAACTCACTGTGGGTTTTCACTTCCACTTTGGCCTGTATCTCTGGATATAAGCGCTAACCTCTGCTGTTCAATATGATCATCGGGCTCAATACTATAATCCTGTCTGCCCCTATATCCCTTGATGCCTTTACTCCCAGAGCTACAGCCATCTCCTTCTTGAAAACACATCTTCTTAATCAATTTCTTGGTCTTCCTTGCTGATTTCTAGACTGCTCCCAATCCTCAGGTCTTTTGTTTTTCTGTTAATAATTTGTCTGTGTCTTTTTTGAATTTAATTCTATCTCTAATTTAAGGATTAAAGACAAGATTCTTGGCAGTGTGGAGGAACAAAGGGATCTGGGTATGCAAGTACATCGATCCCTCAAAGTTGCCACCCAAATGGATAAGGTTGTTAGGAAAGTATATGGTGTTTTTGCTTTCATTAACAGAAGGATTGAGTTTAAGAGCGATGAGATTTTGCTGCAGCTCTACAAGTCCCTGGTGAGACCACACTTGGAATATTGTGCCCAGTTCTGGTCGCCCTACAATAGGAAAGATACAGAGGCTTTGGAGAGGGTGCAAAGAAGATTTACCAGGATGCTGCCTGGACTGGAGGGCTTGCTTTATGAAGAGAGGTTTGACTAAGCTCGGACTTTTCTCTATGGAGAGGAGGAGGAAGAGAGGAGACCTGATTGAGGTGTACAAGGTAATGAAAGGCATGAAGAGAGTCAATAGCCAGAGATTTTTCTTCAGGGCAGGATTGACTGGCATGAGGGGTCATAGTTTTAAGATATTAGATTAGATTACTTACAGTGTGGAAACAGGCCCTTCGGCCCAACAAGTCCACACCGACCCTCCAAAGAGCAACCCACCCAGACCCATTCCCCTACATTTACCCCTTCACCTAACACTACGGGCAATTTAGCATGGCTAATTCACCTAATCTGCACATCTTTGTACTGTGGGAGGAAACCGGAGCACCCAGAGGAAACCCACGCAGACACGGGGAGAATGTGCAAACTCCACACTGACATTTGCCCAATGCGTGAATTGAACCCGGGTCTCTGGCACTGTGAGGCAGCAGTGTTAACCACTGTGCCACCGTGCTGCCCCTTAGGAAGAAGGAATAAAGGAGACGTCAGAGGTAGGTTCTTTACGCAGAGAGTTGTGAGTGCATGGAATGCGTTGCCAGCTGTGGTGGTGGAAGCAGAGTCATTAGGGACATTTAGGCGACTGCTGGACATGCATGAATCGAGGGGTACAGAGGTTAAGTTATTATATTTTACATTAGGATTAACCCTTGGCACAACACTGTGGGCCGAAGGGCCTGTTCTGTGCTGTACTTTTCTATGTTCTATGGAAACAGACCCTTCAACACAACTTATCCATGCAGCCCAGTTTTCACAATTAATTGAGACCCATTTGCCTGTGTGTGGTCCATATCCCTCCATACCTATCCTGTTCATGTACCTGCGTAAATATTTGTTGAATGACAAAATTGCACTCTCTTCACCACTACCTCTGGCAGCCCGTTCCTGACACTCAACACCCTATGCATGAAACATTACCCTTCTGAATTCTTTTGTATCTTTCACCTTAAACCTATGCTCCCATTTTTAGCCTCCTCTACCATGGAGAAAAGCAGTTGCCTAGCTACCTTATCTGTCATGATTTTATAGACCTCTGTAAGGTCACCCCTGAGTCTCCTATGTTCCAGGGAAAAACGTCCTAACCTCTCCTTATAACTCAAAACTTCCAGTCCAGGTGGCATGCTAGTAATTTTTTTCTACACTTGTTCTCGTTTAATAATATCCTTTCTCTAGTAGGGCAAGCAGCACGCCAAATGTGGTGTCACCAATGTCTTGTACAGCTGCAACAAGACAACAACTCCGTCTGTCATTCCTCAGCCCACTGGCCCAGTTGATTAAGATCTCACTACATTCCCAGATAATCTTCTTCACTGCCCACTATACCACCAATCTTGGTAGCATTCACAAACTTACTAACCATACCTTCTAAATTCTCATCTATTTACATAAATAGCAAATAACAGTAAACCCAGCACCAATTTCTGTGGCACACTGCTAGTCACAAGCCTCCAGTTCAAAAAACAACACTCTGTCTTCTACCTTCAAGCCAATTTTGTATCCAATTGGCTAACTTTCCCTGGATCCCAAGGAGATGCAAGTCCAGGGTCACCTCCATCACCAAATTCAAGCCACCCGATGCCTGGCGGAAGAATGCCTCATCTTCCACCTTGGGACCCTCCAACCACACGGCATCAGCGTTGTTTCACCAGCTTCCTCACCTCCCCTTCCCCCACCTCATCCCAAATCCAACCCTCCAACTTGGCACCGCCCTCTTGAACTGTCCTACCTGTCTATCTTCCTTCCCACCTATCCACTCCAGCCTCCGCTCTGACCTATCACCATCACCCCTCACCTGCATCTACCTATTGCCTTCCCAGCTACCTTCTCCACAGCCCCAGCCCCACCCCCACCCTTCTAAATATCTCTCAGCTCCCTTCCCTCCCCCACATTCCTGAAGGCCTTATGCCTGAAACGTCAATTCTCCTGCTCCTCAAATGCTGCCCAACCTGCTATGCTTTTCCAGCGCCACACTTTTCAATTCTGACCTCCAGTATCTGCAGTTATCTCTTTCTCCCCATAAGATTTAATCTTACTCAACAACTCACCTTGTTAAAGGCCTGGCTACAGTCTATGCAGACAATGTCTACTGCACTGCCTTCATCTACCTTCCTGGTCAACCTTACAAAAAAACCAGACATGGATTTCCCACACACAAGCCATGTTGATTATCCCTGGGGAGACTGGACGCCTCCTAGCAGAGCGCTTTAGGGAACATCTCCGGGACACCCGCACCAATCAACCACACCACCCTGTGGCCCAACATTTCAACTCCCCTTCCCACTCTGCCGAGGACATGGAGGTCCTGGGCCTCCTTCACCGCCGCTCCTTCACCACCAGATGCCTGGAGGAAGAACGCCTCATCTTCCGCCTCGGAACACTTCAACCCCAGGGCATTAATGTGGACTTCCTCATTTCCCCTTCCTCCACCTCACCCTAGTTCTAAACTTCCAGCTCAGCACTGCCCCCATGACTTGTCTGGACTTGTCCTACTTGCCTATCTCCTTTTCCACCTATCCACTCCACCCGCTCCTCCCTGACCTATCACCTTCATCTCCTCCCCCACTCACCTATTATACTCTATGCTACTTTCTCCCCACCCCCACCCTCCTCTAGCTTATCACTCCACGCTCCAGGCTCACTGCCTTTATTCCTGATGAAGGGCTTTTGCTGCTCCTTGGATGCTGCCTGAACTGCTGTGCTCTTCCAGCACCACTAATCCCAAATGAATCCTTGTCTCTCCAAATGCCTGTAGATTCAGTCTATCAGAATCCCCTCTACCAACATACTCAAGTACTCTCGGCTTACCGGTCTGTAGTTCCCAGGCATTTCCCTGCAGCCTTTCTGAATTAATGACACAACATTAGCCACCCTCTAACCTTTAGGCACTTCACCTGTGCTGTCGATGATACAAATATCTCCACAAAGGCCTTGCAGTTTCGTAGCTTTTCACTAAATCAGGGGATACATTTCATCAGGTACTGGGGTTTTATCTACCTTGATGCATTTTAAGTCTTCCATTACCTCCTCTTCTGTAATGTGAGTTGGAGGGGCCAATGTTTACCTGGGGTGGTCAAAGTTAAAATCACACAACACCAGGTTAAAGTCCAACTGGTTTATCTGGAGGCACTAGCTTTCAGAGAGCTGTTGGTTGTGCCACGTGATAAAGGAGCAGCGCTTCCAAATAAACCTGTTGGACTATAACCGAGTGTTGTGTGATTTTTAATTCTGTAATGGGGACACTCTTCAAAACATCATGATTTATTTCCCCAAGTTCCCAAGCATCCAGGCCTCTCTTGATGGTAAATACTGAAAAGAAATATTCATTTAGGATCTCACTCACCTCTTGTGGTTCTGCACGTATATGACCTTGTTGATCTTTAAGAGGCCCTATTCTCAGTTATTCTTTAGACGCTCATGTACTTTTTAAATCCCTTCGGATTCTCCTTTACCTTATCTGCCAAAGATAACTTCTTCCCTTTTAATATAGAAACAAAGAAACATAGAAAATCAGTGATAGAATAGGCCATTCGGCCCTTCGAACCTGCACCACCATTCAATATGATCGTGGCTGGACATGCAATCTCAGTATCCCATCCCCAATTTCTCTCTGTACCCCTGATCCCTTTAGCTGCAAGGGTCACATCCAGTTCCATCTTGAATATATCTAATGAACTGGACCCGACAGCTTCCTGCGGGAGAGAATTTCACAAGTTCGCAACTTTCTGGGTGAAGAAATTCTTCCTTATCTCAGTCCTGAATAACTTACCCATTATTTTTAGACTGTAATCCCTAGTTCTGAATTTCCCCAAACTTTTTCCCACATCTAGTCTATCCAGTCCCATCAGGATTTTATATGTTTTTATGAGAACCCCACTCATTCTTCTTAATTCCAGTGAATATAAGCCCAGTTGATCTAGTCTTCCCTCAGATGCCAGTCCTGCCATCCCAGGAGTCAGTCTGGACTCCCTCAATGTTAAGAATATCCTTCCTCAGACTAGGAGACCAAAGGTGCATATAATATTAATGTAGTGACCTCACCAAGGCCCTGTATAACTGCAGCAAGACAACTTTGCACCAATACTCCAATCCTCTCGCTATAAAAATCAGCATGTCATCAACTTTCCTCACTGCCTGCTGCACCTGCATGCCAACCTTCAGTGACTGCTCCACCATGACACCCAGGTCTGATTGCACCTCACCTTTTCCTAAACTGCCATCATTCAGATAATAATCTGCCTGCCTGTTTTTGCCACCAAAGTAGGCCTATATGAATGTCAGAGTTGAAAAATGTGGTGCTGGAAAAACACAGCAGGCCAGGCAGCATCCGAGGAGCAGGAAAATCGACGTTTCGGACAAAAGCCCTTCATCGGGAATGAGGCAGGGAGCCTCTGGGGTGGAGAGATAAATGGGAGAGGGGGTGGGGCTGGGAAGAAGGTAGCTAAGAGTACAACAGGTGCTTGGAGGTGAGGGTAAAGGTGATAGGTCAGAGAGGTGGGTGGAGTGGATAGGTAGGAAAGAAGATTGGCAGGTAGCACAGGTCATGAGGATGGTGCTGAGCTGGAAGGTTCGAACTGGGATAAAGTGGGTGGAGGGGAAATAAGGAAACTGGTGATGTCCCACATCGATGCCCTGGGGTTGAAGTGTTCTGAGGTGGAAGATGAGGCTTTCTTCCTCCAGGCGTCGGGTAGTGAGGGAGTGGCAATGGAGGAGGCCCAGGACCTGCATGTCCTCAGCAGAGTAGGAGGGGGAATTCAAAAGTTCAGCCATGGGCGGTGAGGTTGATTGGTGCGGGTGTCCCGGAGATGTTCCCTAAAGTGCTCTGTGGGAAGTGTCCAGCCTCCCCAATGTAGAGGAGACCGCATCGGGAGCAATGGATACAATAAATGACGTGTGAAGTGCAGGTGAAACTTTGATGGATGTGGAAGGCTCCTGTGGGGCCTTGGATGGAGGTGAGGGTGCAGGTTTTGCAATTCCTGCGGTGGCAGGGGAAGGTGACTTGGTAGGGGGTGTGGACCTGACCAGGTAGTCATGGAGAGAATGGTCTTTGCAGACTACCTGGTCAGGTCCACGTCCCCTAACAAGCCACCTGGTGGGAACGGGAACAGAGACTGCACGATCATGATCATATTGAATGGTGACACAGGCTCAAGGGGTGAATGGCCAACTCCGGCACCTATTTTATTTATGTTTCCTGTGTTACAATACTAGCAAAGTGATGTCCCCCTTTTTATTTCTCAGTCTTACCCATGTGGACTCAGTGGACGAACACTCAAGAAAGCCCCCTCACTTGTACTGCCGTGTTCTCCCTATTCAAAAACAGAATTCCCTCTCCTCTCTTGCCTTCCCTTTTATCCTTCCTATAGCCTCTGTAACCTGGAACATTGAGCTGGATTTGCATTTTACTCAGCAAGTTAACTCCTAACTGATTAAAGGACTCAACAAGGACAGCTAATTTTAAAGTATTTCTAAGCAAAATATTAACTATAGTATCTTATACCTCTCCATCATACAGCACCTGATGAAGGAGCTGAGCTGCGACATCTTGCAATTTCAAATAAACATGTTGGACTATAACCTGATGTTGTTTGATTTCTGTCTTCATACACCCAGTCCAACAGCAGCACTGCCATAATATGCAGAATTCAGGGCACTTTTCCCAGACAGATTCATAGCGATATTGAGTGCAGGACGCTGTTTCCAGGCTGTGTCACAGCGATGGTGACTGCAGGACACTGCGATAATATAGTCAGGGGAATAGATACTGTTCTCTGTGGTCAGGGATCAACAGTCCTGAAGGACTCCAGTTGCCATGTCCCATGTAGGTAACACGGAGCTTCCTGATGAACGCTTATGCCCGGGAACGTTGATTTTCCTGCTCCTCGGATGCTGCCTGACCTGCTGTGCTTTTCCAGCACCACACTCTTGACTCTCATCTCCAGCATGTGCAGTCCTCATTTTCTCCAAGTATGTAACGACAAGGTAAGCTGAATGAGCGAAATGGATCTACTGAATGGGACATTGCAACGTGGGGCTAAATTAAAAAGCAGAATCAAAAAGCTAATAATCTGTGGATTACTAACTGAGCCACTAACTATTTGACACAGGATTAACAAGATTAAAGATTGGTGTAGGAGACATGGGGTCCAATTCATGGGATATTGGCCCCAGTACTAGGGAAGGAGAAAGCTCTTCCAAAGGGATGAACTCCATCTGAATCGCACTGGGCCCAGAATCCCGGCTAATTGCACAACTAAGGCTGTAGCCAGGCTTTAGACAGAACAGTGGGGGCTTCAGGTCATTTGCATGAAAAATCAGAAAATCTAGAGTAGAATAGAAAGTCTTTATTGTCACGTGCCCTCGAATGAGTGTAGCAAGAAGTTTGTCATGTCGCTGCTTTGGCGCTACCTTAGGTACAGGTTTGTTACAGAATTGAAAAATTGAAAGAAATCTAGCATAGGAATACAAAGTTTTAAAAAGTACTCTAATTTCTCAAAGTCTATCTTCAAAAAGTACTCAAGTCATAGTCTTTTTCACTGAGTTGGTGCCAGCTGAGCTTCAGGACACAAGGCCTCGCTGCCTCCATGTGCTGGCTTCCAGCCTGGGATTTGCTTCAGCATTCGCCTCTGGGTCTCATCTCCCTGGGTACAGACTGCGGCCCACTCCAAGCTCCAACCCACGACTCTTGCCCAATGCTGGGCTGGATTCGAACTCACCTTCATTCCCTACATTTAAGCAGTTAGAGTTGGTTGGCAGGGGCAGGGAGTGGTGAAGACCAGCAGAAAAGAGAAGAAAACATGAGAGAGAAAAAGGAAAAGGAACTGGCGAAGCAGAGGAGCTCTGACTGGAGCATGCTACTCTGCCATCATCTCGGCACTGTAGGGATTCTGAGATTCTGGAATAGATATTGTTTGGGAGCAACTCAGTGTCTCCTTAAACATCTGCCCCTGCTCGTCAGCTGTCCTAGCTTTTAGTCTTCCAACAGTCCACTTGAGTCAGATCGGTCCTCAAGATGACACAAGGATAGGTGGGGAGACGGGGTAGTGTTGAGGAAAGGGAGAGGCTGCAGAGGGTTTAGACAGGCTAGGAGTGGATAAAGAACTGGTAAATGGCATATAGAACATAGAACACAGAACAAGGCAGCACAGAACAGGCCCTTCGGCCCACGATGTTGTGCCGAACATTTGTCCTAGCTTAAGCACCCATCCATGTACCTATCCAACTGCCGCTTAAAGGTCACCAATGATTCTGACTCTGCCACTCCCACAGGCAGCGCATTCCATGCCCCCACCACTCTCTGGGTAAAGAACCCACCCCTGACATCTCCCCTATACCTTCCACCCTTCACCTTAAATTTATATCCCCTTGTAACACTCTGTTGTACCCGGGGAAAAAGTTTCTGACTGTCTACTCTATCTATTCCTCTGATCATCTTATAAACCTCTATCAAGTCACCCCTCATCCTTCGCCATTCCAATGAGAAAAGGCCAAGCACTCTCAACCTATCCTCAACCTACTCTCCATTCCAAGCAACATCCTGGTAAATCTTCTCTGCACCCTCTCCAAAGTTTCCACATCTTTCCTCAAGTGAGGCGACCAGAACTGCACACAGTACTCCAAATGTGGCCTTACCAAGGTCCTGTACAGCTGCAACATCACTTCACGACTCTTGAATTCAATCCCTCTGCTAATGAACGCTAATACACCATAGGCTTTCTTACAAGCTCTATCCACCTGAGTGGCAACTTTCAAAGATCTATGAACATAGACCCCAAGATCCCTCTGCTCCTCCACCTTACTAAGAACCCTACCGTTAACCCTGTATTCCGCATTCTTATTTGTCCTTCCAAAATGGACAACCTCACACTTGACAGGGTTGAACTCCATCTGCCACTCCTCAGCCCAGCTCTGCATCATATCTAAGTCCCTTTGCAGCCGACAACAGCCCTCCTCACTATCCACAACTTCACCAATCTTCGTATCGTCTGCAAATTTACTGACCCACCCTTCGACTCCCTCTTCCAAGTCATTAATAAAAATTACAAACAGCCACCACTCTCTGACTTCGATCGGTTAGCCAGTTTTCTATCCAACTGGCCAGATTTCCCTCTATCCCATGCCTCCTGACTTTCCGCATAAGCCTACCATGGGGAACCTTATCAAATGCCTTACTAAAATTCATGTACACTACATCCACTGCTCTACCCTCATCCACATGCTTGGTCACCTCTTCAAAGAATTCATAAGACTTGTAAGGCAAGACCTACCTTTCACAAACCCCCCACATCTCTGCTGCTATTGGGGGGCCTATAGTAAACACCCAACAAGGTGACTGCACCTTTCCTATTTCTGACTTCAGCCCATACTACCTCCAAAGGCAGATCCCCCTCGAACTGCCTTTCTGCAGTCGTTATACCATTTCTAATTAGCAACGCCATCCCCCCCTCCTTTTTTACCACCCTCCCTAATCTTACTGAAATATCTGTAACCAGCAACCTCCAACAACCATTCCTGTCCCTCTTCTATCCACTTTTCTGTGATGGCCACAACATCGTAGTCCCAGGTACTGATCCACGCCTTAAGTTCACCCACCTTATTTCTGATACTCCTTGCATTGAAGTATACACACTTGAGCCCATCTCTGTGTCTGCAAGTACTCCCCGTCAGTGCTACCTTCTCCACAGCCTTCCTACATTCTTGGACATCCTGACAAACAGCTAGCCTACTTGCTGGACTACAAGTCCGGATCCCATCCCCCTGCCAAATTAGTTTAACCCCCCCCGAAGAGTGCTAGCAAACCTACCTCCCAGGATATTGGTGCCCTTCTGGTTCAGGTGCAACCCATCCTGCTTGTACAGGTCCCACCTTCCACATAATGCAGTCCAATTGTCTAATTGTCCAATATAATTCAGGAAAATGTGAGGTTATGCATTTTGGTGGAAATAATAGAGATGTAGACTATTTCCTAACTAGAGAAAGGCTATGGAAATCCGAAGCACAAAGGGGTTTGGGAGTCTTAGTTCAAGACTCTCTTCAGGCTAATATGCAGATTCTGTTGGCAGTCAGGAACGCAAATGCAATGTTTGTATTCATTTTGGGAGGGCTACAAGAACAGGAATATCCTGATGAGCCCCAATTCTCCTCCATATCTTACAGGTCATTGATGAAGCAGCTGACGGTGCAGAACCTTCTCAAGGGGGGGGGGGGGGAGAGTGAGTAACCATAAGTCATTGTACATGGCGGCACAAGTGATATAAGTAAAAATAGGGATGAGGTCCTGTGCAGTGATTATAGAGAGCTAGGAAAAAACTTAAAAACCAGGACCTCAATGGTGGTAATCTTCGGATTACTTTCTGTGCCACGTGTTAGCGAGGATAAGAACAGGAGGATATAGCAGATGAATGTCTGGCTAAAGAATTAGCGCAGGGGAAAGGAATTCAGATTCTGAGATCATTGGGATCCTTTCTAAGGCAGAGATGACCTGTTCAAGAGGGACAAGTTGCACCTAAATTGTAGGGGGACCAATATCCTGCCGGGCACATTTGCTAGTGCTGCCAGGGAAGGTATAAAATAAGATTGGCAAGGGGGTGGGGGTTGGGATCCTCAACAGCAGGGAAGCCAGTGTGAGACTGGAAGGAGATACAGTAATAAGAAATGGTAAAGTGAAGACACAGGCCAGGCTGGAACAGGACAGGGAGTGTGGAATGCCTGTTGGATTTTATTGCATGTTATTTCAATGCAAGAGAGCTGACAGGTAAGGCTGATGAACTCAGGAACATGGATAGGTATGTGGGACTGGGATATTATGGCCATTACAGAAACATGGCTAAGGGACTGGCAGCTTAATGTGCCAGAGTACAGGTGCTTTAAATGGGACAGATGTGGTGGAAAGGGGTGGGTGGATTGCAATGTTGATTAAGGTGGGAATCACAGCAGTAAGAGATCAAACAAATGAAGGATCATCCAGTGAGGCTTTGCTAAGAAATAAGAAGGGGATGGTGACGTTATTGGCGTTGTACTCTCGGTCCCCAAACAGTCAACAGGAATTAGAAGAACAAATTTGCAAGGTGACTGGGGAGACTTGCAGGAGCAATAGGGTTGTCACATTAGAGGATTTCAATTCTCCTAACATAGATTGGGACTGCCAGAGCATTAAGGCTTAGATGTGGTGGAATTTGTTAAGTGCGTTCAGGAATGTTTCCTCAAGCAGTATATAGAGGGTCCTACTTGGGATGGGGCAAAACTCAACCTATTCTTGGGAAATAGGGCAGGACAGGTGACTGAGGTGACAGTGGGGGAGCACTTTGGGACCAGTGACCATAGTTCTATTAATTTTAAAACAGTTATGGAGGGGGACAAAACTGGTCCACAGGTTCAAGTTCTCATTTGGGGCAAGGTGAAGTTGATAGAATTAAACAGGAGCTTGCTGGTGTTGATTGGAGTAGTTTGTCTGCAGGTAAAGAAACCTCTGGCAAGTGGGAGGACTTTAAAAGTGAGATAGCTAGAGTTCAAGGTCTATCTGTTCCTGTGAGGGTGAAGGGAACCCTGAATGATGAGATATTGAGGCTTTGACCAAAAAAAAGGAGGGGGGGAGGGGGCAAGACTCAGGTACAGGCAGCTGGGATCAAGGGAATCCCTGGAGATACACTAGGCATATAGGAGTTTACTGAAGAAGGAAATCAAGAGGGTGAAAAGGGGGCATGAGGGAACTTTGGCTGGGAGGGTTAGGGTGAATCCAAAGAGCTTCTTTAAGTATATTAAAGGAAATAGAATAATGAGAGAATGAATGGGACCCCTCAAGGACCAAAATGGACAAGCATGTGTGGAACCGCAGGAAATGGGCAAGGTCCTGAATGAATATTTCTCCTCTGTGTTTACTGTGGAGAATGACATGAAAGACTTGGGAACTTGGCAAAGTTAGTGATAATATCTTGGGAACAGTTCATACCACAGTAGAGGTGGTGTTGGACATGCTAAAATGAGTGAAGGTAGATAAATCTCCTGGTCCTGCCCAGATATATCCAAGAACCCTGCAAGAGGCTAGAGAAGAGATTGTAGGGGCCCTGGATGATATTTTTGCATCATCATTAGCCATGGGTGAGGTTCTGGAAAATTGGAGGGTAGCAAATGTAGTGCCCTTATTCAGGAAGGGCTGCAAAGAAAAACCTGGGAACAATAAATCAGTGAACTTAACATCTGTGGTGGGTAAGTTCCTTGAGAATATTTGGAGGGATAAGATACACAAGCATTTGGAAAGACAGGGTTTAATTAGGAGTAATCAGCAAGGCTTTGTGTGTGGGAGATCATACTCAAGTGTGTGGTGCTGAAAAAACACAACAGGTCAGGCCGTTTCTGAGGAGCAGGAGAATCAACATTTCAGGCATAAGCCCTTCATCAGGAGTGTTTGGAATGGATTAGGAATCAAACCTCATACACACTGGATAAACGATTAACAATGAGAAGAGGGATGGTCAATATAAGACTGAAGGTATTGTGTTTGAATGTGCACAGTATCTGAAATAAGATAGATGGGCTTGTGGTACAGATTGAAATTGGCAGATATGATATGGTGGGCATCACGGACACATGGCAGCAAAGGGATCAGGACTGGGAGCTGAATATCCAAGGGTATACATCCTATCAAAAAGACAGGCAGGTGGGCAGAGGAGGTGGGGATGCCTTGTTAGTTAA
Source organism: Chiloscyllium plagiosum (assembly GCF_037043375.1). NCBI lineage: Eukaryota > Metazoa > Chordata > Chondrichthyes > Orectolobiformes > Hemiscylliidae > Chiloscyllium > Chiloscyllium plagiosum. Next base: position 1,040,532 of record NW_028270146.1, read on the forward strand.
AAGTGAAATTAAATCAAAAACAATAAACAAAGTAAGGTTAGATTATGTAGAATCTGTGTGGGTAGAGTTGAACACCTGCAAAGAGAAAGCATATAACATGGTGAAGGGCAGTGGTGATGCCGACAAAAACCAACTGAGGACAAAGAAAGAAATAAGGAGGGGGAAGATTAAATATGCAAGTAAGCTAGCCAGTAATATTAGCAAAGATTGCTAAAGGTTGTTGACTTGCTCATTGAGCTGGTAAGTTTGTTGGCAGATGCCTCATCACCATGCTAGGTAACATCATCAGTGAGCCTCTGGTGAAGCACTGGTGTTCTGTCCCGCTTGCTATGTGTGTGTCTGGGTCTGCTCGGGTTGGTGATGTCATTTCCAATTTTGTTGCTGGTCCTGTTTCTTCATGGTTGGTATATAGGGTCCAACTCTATGTTTGTTAATGGAGTTTTATTAGATTAGATTCCCTAAAGTGTGGAAACAGGCCCTTCGGCCCAACAAGTCCACACTGACCCTCCGAAGAGTAGCCCACCCAGACCCATTTCCCTCTGACTAATACAACTCACACTACGGGCAATTTAGCATGGCCAATTCATCTAACCTGCACATCTTTGGATACAAGGGGAGAATGTGCAAACTCCACACAGACAGTCACCCGAGGCTGGAATCGAACCTGGGACCCTGGTGCTGAGATGCGGTAGTGCTAACCACTGAGCCACTGTGCCGCCCACAAGTCCGTGTTGAGTGCCAGGCTTCCAGGAATTCCCTGTCTCTGTTTGGCTTGTTCTAGGATGGATACATTGTCCCAGTCGAACTGCTGTCCTTCACTGTCTGTGTGAAATTATACAAGTGACAGCTGGTCATGTGTCTCAGTGGCTTGTTGGTGTTCATGTACACTGCTGGCTAATTTCCTTCCTGTTTGCCCTAAACAGTGTTTTTTGGCAGTCTTTACATGGTATTTTGTATGTAACATTGGTCCTGTTGGCTGTGGGTATAGGATCCTTTATACCCGTTAGTAGTTGTAGTGTGGTAGAAGGTTTGTGGGCTACCAGGATACCCAGGGTTTGGATAGTCTGGATTTCTGATATGACCTTGATGTAGGGCAAAGTGGAAAAAGTGAGGACTGCAGATGCTTGGGACCAGAGCTTAAAAATGTGTTGCTGGAAAAGCGCAGCAGGTCAGGCAAAATCAAAGGAGAAGGAGAATCGACGTTTCGGGCATAAGCCCTTCTTCAGGAATGATGCAGGGCAGTGTGGTCAGTGTGTCTGGACGTGATGTGTCTTCCTGTTGTGGTCTGTCTTGTAGGTACTGGCAGACTACACACACACATACACACTCTCAGATACTCACAACCCCCCACCCCACACATACACACAAACCCACATGCAGTCTATCACAGACTTAGACCCCCTTACACTCTCTCTCTCAAACACACCCCAAACCTAGACAAACACATGCACACATACACATATACGTTTGTGGGGTGAATTTGTACTTGCAGAGTTACATTGTACTTTGCTCAAAATCTGCATGAATCCATGTAAGACTCTGTTAACTCATTTTTTAGATTAGAATCCGTCTGAACATTATGGCACAGACAACACCACACAGGGGGCTAATACCTTCAACACATTATCTGGGCTGACATCAATTGTTACAGTTAACCTGAGAATGTAAATTTTTAAAAAAGTTTTGTGATTTATATATGAAAGAGGTGAAACTAACATGGTCATTCTAACAGATGAGAGACTTAACAAACAATCAAGGTATATTTCAATGTATAATTTCAATTACATCACACTGTAAAGTTTAGATTCCCTACAGTGAGGAAATAGGCCCTTCGGCCCAACCAGTCCACACCAACCCTCCAAAGAGTAACCCACCCAGACTAATTGACCTAACACTATGGAGCAATTTAGCATCGACAATTCACCTGACCTGCACATCTTTGGAGGAAACCCACACAGACACAGGGAGAATGTGAGGAGGGTCTGGAGGAGGGTCTCCGAGAATGATCCCAGGAATGAAAAGTTTAACATATGAGGAACGTTTGAGGAGCCGGCACTGCAACACAATGGAGTTTAGAAGGATGAGAGGGATCTGACTGAATACTGAATGGCCTGGAAAGAATGGGCGGCAGGAAAGTGTTTCCATTGGAAGGAGAACATAGAACAATACAGCGCAGAACAGGCCCTTCGGCCATCGATGTTGCGCTGACCTGTGAACTATTCTCAGCTCATCCCCCTACACTATCCCAAAATCATCCATGTGCTTGTCTAAGGATTGTTTAAATCTCCCTAATGTGGCTGTGTTGACTACATTAGCAAGAAGGGCATCCCACGCTCTTAGCAGTCTCTGAGTAAAGAACCTGTCTCTGACATCTGTCTTAAATCTACCACCCTTCAATTTGTAGTTATTCCCCCTCGTACACGCTGGCGTCATCATCCTAGGAAAAAGACTTTCACTGTCTACCCTATCTAATCCTCTGATCATCATGTATGTCTCTATCAAATCCCCTCTTAGCCTTCTTCTTGCCAATGAGAACAGGTTCAAGTCTCTCACCCTTTCCTCATAAGACCTTCCCTCCAGACTAGGCAACATCCTGGTAAATTTCCTCTGCACCTTTTCCAATGCTTCCACATCCTTCCCAACATATGGGGACCAGAACTGTACACAATATTCCAAGTGTGGCCGCACCAGCGTTTTGTACAGTTGCAGCATGATATTGCAGCTCCAGAACTCAATCCCTCTACCAATGAAACCTAACACACCGTATGCCTTCTTAACAGCACTATCCACTTGGGAGGCACCTTTCATGGATCTATGCACATGGACTCCCCGTGTCTGTGTGGGTTTCCTTCGGGTGCTCCGGTTTCCTCCCACAGTCCAAATGATGTGCAGGTCAGGTGAATTGGCCATGCTAAATTGCCCGTAGTGTTAGGTAAGGGGTAAATGTAGGGGTATGGGTGGGTTGCGCTTCAGCGGGGCGGTGTGGACTTGTTGGGCCAAAGGGCCTGTTTCCACACTGTAAGTAATCTAATCTAATCTAATCAAGGACTCCAAGATCCCTCTGCACATCCACACTACCAAGAATCTTTCCATCGACCCAGTATTCTGCCTTCCTGTTATTCTTCCCAAAGTGCATCACCCCACATTTAGCTGCATTGAACTCCATTTGCCACCTCTCAGCCCAATTCTGCAGTTTATCCAAGTCCCCCTGCAACCTGTAACATTCTTACTCACTGTCCACTACTCCACCGACTTTAGTGTCATCTGCAAATTTACTAATCCATCGAACTATGCCTGCGTCTAAGTCATTTATAAAAGCGACAAACAGCAGTGGTCCCAAAACAGACCCTTGTGGCACACCACTAGTAACCGGACTCCAGGCTGAATATTTTCCATCAACCACCACGCGCTGCCTTCTTACAGAAAGCCAGTTTCTAATCCAAACTGCTAAATCACCCTCAGTTCCATGCCTCTGCATTTTCTCCAACAGCCTACCACGTGGAACCTTATCAAAGGCTTTACTGAAGTCCAGGTATACCACGAGACCTGCCCTACTCTCATCGACATGCTTGGTCACCTTCTCAAAAAACTCAATGAGGTTTCTGAGACATGACCTGCCCTTGATGAAACCGTGTTGACTATGTGAAATCAAATTGTTGCTTGCTAGATGATTATGAATCCTATCTCTTATAATCCTTTCCAAAACCTTTCCTACAACAGAAGTAAGGCTCATTGCCTTTCTTGAACAAGGGCACATGTGCAATCCTCCGGTCCTCTGGTACTAAACCTGCCCTCCCTGCCTGACAGGGACATACCTATCAAGGACATGCAATATCTGTTCCTTAAACCAGCTCCACATTTCCATTGTCTGCACCCCCTGCATTTTGCTACCCCATTCTATGCATCCTAATTCTTGCCTATTCGCATTATAATTGCCCTTGCCCCATCGATAACTCTTGACCTGTGGCATGTACCTATCCCTTTCCATCGTGAAACTAAACGTAACAGAATTATAGTTACTGTCTCCAAAGTGCTCACCTACAACTAAATCAAACACGTGGCCTGGTTCATTACCAAGCACCAGATCCAATGTGACCTCTCCACTTGTTGGCCCTTTGACATACTGTGTCAGGAAACCCTCCTGTACACATTGGACAAAAACAGATCCATCCGACGTATTGGAGATATAGCATTTCCAGTCAATGTTGGGGAAGATAAAGTCCTCCATAATGACCATCCTGTTCCTTTCACTCCAACCCAGAATAATTCTGCTAATCCTCTCTTCCACCTCCCTGGAACTCTGCGGAGGCCTGTAAAAAACTCCAAGCAGTGTGGCCTCTCCTCTCCTGTTTCCACCCTCAGCCCACTTTACCTCAGTAGACGAATCCTCATCAAAAGTTCTTTCAGCCACCGTTATACTATCCTTGACTAACAGGGCCACACCTCCCCCTCTTTTACCGCTTTGCCAGTTCGTAATGAAATATCTAAACCCTGGAAACTGCAACATCCATTCCTCACCCTACCTTATCCATGTCTCCGAAATGGCCACAACATCGAAGTCCCAGGTACCTATCCTTGCTGTAAGCTCATCTACCTTATTTCGGATACTTCTGGCCTTGAAGTATACACACTTCAAACCACTTCGTCGTCTGCTATCACATTCCTGTGACCCTGAAATCCTGTCCCTGTCCTTCCTACTCTCATCCTCCTGTGCACTGCAACTACACCTCCGGTTCCCATCCCCCTGCTGAGCTAGTTTAAACCCACTCGAATAGCACCAGCAAATTCCCCACCCAGGATACCCCTCTGGTTCAAGTGAAGACCGTCCTGTTTGTAGAGGTCCCACCTTCCCCAGAATGAGCCCCAATTATCCAAGAACCTGAAACCCTCCCTCCGGCACTATCCTTGCAGCCACATGTTCAGCTGATGTCTCTCCCTATTCCTTGCCTCACTATCACATGGCACGGGTAACAAACCAGAGATAACAACTCTGTTCTTGCTCTCAGCTTCCACCCTAGCTCCCTGAAATCCTGCCTTACATCCCTATCCTCTTTCTACCTATGTCGTTTGTACCTATGTGGACAATGACTTGAGGCTGGTCACCCTCTCCCTTCAGGACCCCAAAGATACGATCCGAGACATCACGGACCCAGGCACCTGGGAGGCAACACACCAACTGCTAGTCGCGTTCGTTCCCAACAAATCTTCTACCTGAGAGACGAGGGCCTGAGGGGACAGCCTTAGAGTAAAGAGAAGGCCAGACAGTGGTGAATCTGTGGAATTCATTGCCACAGAAGGCTGAGGAGGGCAAGTCACTGATTATATTTAAAACAGAAGTATATAAGTTATTGATGGCCAAAGGAATCAAAGATTACAGGGAGAAAGCTGAAAAATGTTGTAAAACCTACCAGTCTCCCATGATTGAATGGCAGAGCAGACTCGTTGGGCCAAATGGTCTAACTTCTGCTCCGATGTCTTAAGGTCGTATGGTTATCAGAAATTATCAGCTGGGGAAGTGGGCCAAGAAATGGCAAATGGAGTTTAATATAGATAAATGTGCAGTGTTGCATTTTGCAAAGTCAAATCAAGGAAGGAGTTTCATAGTGAACGGTACGGAAAAGTGAAAGGGCCTTAAAGAGTGAAGTGGAACAGAAGGCTCTTGGGGTTCAGATACCACAGTTTTCTGAAAGTGGAGTCAGGTAGACAGGGGAGTGAAGAAAGCTTTTGGCACACTAGCCTTTAATCAGTCACGGCATTGCTTATAGAAGTTGGGAAATTATGTTGCAGGACGCTGGTGAGACTGCACTTGCAGTATTGTGTTTAGTTTTGGTCACCTTGTTATAGGAAAAATGTTATTAAACTGGAAAGAGTGCAGAAGAAATTTACAAGGATGTTGCCAGGGCTCAACAGTCTTGAGTTTTTTTTTAGATTAAATTACGTACAGTGTGGAAACAGGCCTTCGGCCCAACAAGTCCACACCAACCCTCTGAAGAGCAACCCACCCAGACCCATTTCCCTATATTTACCCCTTCACCTAACACTACGGACAATTTAGCATGGCGGGAATTGAACCTGGGTCTCTGGCATTGTGAGGCAGCAGTGCTAACCACTGCGCCATCATGCCGTTAGAGAGAGAGGTTGGACAAGCTTGGACATTTTTCTTTATAGAGTGTAAGAGACTGAGGGGGAGGATCTTATAGGAGTGTATATGATCATGAGAGGCATGGATAGGGTGAATGCACTCAGTCCTTTCCCAAGGTTGGGGAATCAAGGACTAGAGGGCATCAGTTTAAGGTTAGAGGGAAAAAGAATAAATGGGAACCCAAGGGGCAACTCTCATTTTTTACCCAGAGGGTGGTACACATATGGAATGAGCTGCCAGCGGAAGTGGTTGCGACAGGTACATTAACAACATTTAAAAGGCATCTGGACAAATACATGGATGGGAAAGGATTAGAAGGATATGGGCCAAGTGCAGGGAAACGGGGTGACTGCGGATGGACATTTTGATCGGTAATGACCAGTTTTGGCCGAAGGGTCTGTCTCTGTGCCGTAGGTCTCTATGACACGACCCTGAGAAACCCCTGCAGAGATGTACTGCAGCTGGGATGACTGACCTCCAACAACCAACTACCTCTGTGACCAGTATGACTCCAATCAGCAGAAAGTTTTCCCAATTCCCATGGTCTCCGCTACTGCCCAGATTCCTTCATGCCATGCTGGGTGGGTTACCCAGCGCCAGAGGCGGGCTCCAAGGCAGTAGCTCATTGGACTGACTCCTGCTGTAAAAAAGCTTGATGAGAAGTTTTTTCTCTCCTGAAACACTGCCTACACAATGGAAACAAGCAGATAATAAGGAAGGCAAATAGAGTTTTGGCAGTTATTGCAGAAGGGATAGGATATTAAAGGAGGGATGTGTTGCTGCAACCATACATGAGTGAGACTGCATCTAAACTATTGTGTACAATCTTGGTCCCTTACTTGAGCTGAGAAGGTTCACGAGATTGATTCCAGAGATGAGGGGCTTGATTCATGAAGCAGATTGAGATTGAGCAGTTTAGGCCAATGCACTCTGGAGTTTAGAAGAATGAGAGATCTAAATCAGATATATAAGATGCTAAAGGGGACTGACAACGTATACCGAGACAGGATGTTTCCTCATGTGGGACACTCTAGATCGAGGTCTGAGGATATGGGGTAGCAGGTCTAAAACAGAGAAATGATCTGTTGCAAAGGGTTGTCAATGTGGAATTCACTATCCAGAGTGCGGTGGTTGCTGGTCTATTTGGTAAATTTAAGGAGATTACTATTAATTCATAATTAGTCTATACATTGAATGGTTATGGAGAGCAGGCAGGAAAGCGAAGATCAGCGATGTTTGCATCAAATGTCAGAGCAGACTCAAGGGGTTGAATTGCAATCATGCAATTCTTCCGTTCATTCCATCAACTCCCCCCATCCAATTCTCAACTTCAGCTCCTCTGCATTTCTGGTCAGGATCAGAATCCCCAGGCTCACTTTCAGGTTTCTCTTGGTTCAATATTCATGAGCAAAACCAACGTAGTGTACAAAATCCCATGCAAGGACTGCACAAAACACTACATAGGACAAACAGGAAGACAGCTAACGATCCGCATCCATGAACACCAACTAGCCACGAAATGACACGACCAGCTATCCTTAGTAGCCACACACGCAGATGACAAGCAACATGAGTTCGACTGTGACAACACTATTATTATAGGACAAGCCAAACAGAGAACAGCCAGGGAATTCCTAGAGGCATGGCACTCATCCACAGATTCAATCAATAAGCACATCGACCTGGACCCAATATACCGGCCACTGCAGCGGACACCTGGAACTGACAACCGGAAGCGGCAGGTACAAATCACTATAAGTACCGGCGGTAACATCATAGAAGCGCTTCACAGGAGGCTCCCAAGCACTGAGGGTGTCACCTAGACAGGGGGCGAAACATCTGCAACACAAATTCCCAGCTCGGCGAACAGAACCACAACAACGAGCACCCGAGCTACAAATCTTCTCACAAACTTTGAACTTTCAAGGAGCTGAGAATCTGCACTCCCAAGGTCTCTTTGTTCAGCGACACTCCCTAGGACCTTACCATTAAGTGTAGAAGTCCTGCTAAGATTTGTTTTCCCAAAATGCAACACCTCACATTTATCTAAATTAAACTCCATCTGCCACTCCTCAGCCCATAGGCCCATCTGATCAAGATCCTGTTGTAATCTGAGGTAACCTTCTTCACTGTCCAGTACACCTCCAATTTTGCAACTTACTAACTTTTATGCTCACATCCAAATCATTTACATAAATGATGAAAAGTAGTGGACCCAGCACTGATCCTTGTGGCACTCCACTGGTTATAGGTCTAAAAAACAACTCTCCACCACCACCCTCTGTCTTCTACTTTTGAGCCAGTTTTGTATCCAAATGGCTAGTTCTCCCTATATTCCATGAGATCTAACCTTGCTAATCAGTCTCCCATGGGGAACCTTGTCGAATGCCTTACTGAAGTCTATATAGATCACATTTACCGCTCTGCCCTCATCAATCCTCTTTGTTACTTCTTCAAAAAACTCAATCAAGTTTGTGAGACATGATTTCCCACGCACAAAGCCATTTTGACTAACCATAATCAGTCCTTTCCTTTCCAAATACATGTAAATCCTGTCCCTCGGGACTCCCTCCAACAAATGGGGCGGCACAGTGGTTAGTAATGCTGCCTCACAGCACCAGGGTCCCAGGTTCGATTCCAGCCTCGGGCGACTGGCTGTGTGGAGTTTGCACATTCTCCCCGTGTCTGCGTGGGTTTCCTCCAGGTACTCCGGTTTCCTCCCACAATCCAATGTTGTGCAGGTCAAGTTAGTGTTAGGTGCATTAGTCAGAGGGAAATGGGTCTGGGTGGGTTACTCTTCGGAGGGTTGGTGTGGACTTGTTGGGCTGAAGGGCCTGTTTCAACACTGTAGGGAATCTAATCTAATCTAAAAATCTAAAACTTGCCCACCACTGACATCAGGCTCACTGGTCTACAGTTCCCTGGCTTGTCCTTACCACCTTTCTTAAATAGTGGCACCACATTTGCCAGTCTTCTGGCATCTCACCTGTGACTATTGATGATACAACTATTTCACAATTTCACAACGAGGCCTAGCAATCACTTCCCTAGCTTCCCACTGAGTTCTAGGGTACACCTGATCAGGTTTTGGGGATTTATCCACCTTTAAGCGTTTCAAAACATCCAGCACTTCCTCCTCTGTACATGGACATTTTTCAAGATGTCGCCATCTATTTCCCTACATTCTATATCTTCCATGTCCTTTTCCACAATGTATACTAATGCAAAAAACTCGTTTAGTATCTCCCCCATCTCCTGCGTCTCCACACAAAGGCCACCTTGCTGATCTTTGAGGGGCCCTATTCTCTCCCTCGTTACCCCTTTATTCTGAATGTATTTGTAAAAACCCTTTGGATTCTCCTTAGCTCTATTTGCCAAAGCTATTTCATGTCCCCTTTTTGCCCTCCTCATTTCTCTCATAAGTATACTCAGACTGCTTTTATACTCTTCTAAGGATTCACTCAATCTATCCTGTCTGTACCTGACATAAGACAGCATGTATTGCAGTTATAATCCTCAGTCACACAAACTCTCCCTAAACTCCCACATCTGACAACTCTTGTTCCAGGTCAAATGCTCAGGAATAGTCTCTTAATTCTTTCTTGCTAGTCAATTAGTTTATAACTGATGCGTATCTGAATTTCATTTTCTCACCTAATTATTTTCATTTATTTATAACCTTTTACGAAACAAATCTGTTTTGGCATTTTCACTTGACCCACTAGCTCTCGAGGAGTGAGAGAATTCCAGATTCCTGCTACTGTGAGAAGAAGTGCCCCATATTACTCCTGAGTTCCTTACTTTAATTTCAAGGTTATGGATTGTTCCCAACTCACTACCCTGTCAAATCTTATAGGACAAACAACTCAGATTATCTCTTCATCTTCAATATGCAAGGAAATGGGAGTGTAGCTTAACCCTTTTAACTCTCGTACCATTTTGGTGAATAAGCACTTTAACCCCTCCACAACCATTCCTGAGGTGCAGAAGCCACAGCTCAATGCAGTTACTCCAGATGGAATTCTCCAGATATACAATTGTCTCATAACTTCCAATTTTTGTGAAATAAAGACAAACATATTAAACTTTTAAAATACCTTTCACACAAGTTCACCATTTTGTGATTTTGACAATTGGTCTCCTAAATCCCTCTGCTTCTGTACAATCCCTACCTTTTCATTATTTAAAAAGTGATCATTTATTTTAACTTAATAATGGTTTATAGGGTCTAAAAAAAAGACAACTTACCACTTTCCAACAGCAAACACCACCTGCTCATTTTGCTGACTCACTCAGTCATTTTGGAACTGTCCGTTGCCATGAGCACGATTAACTGTGTCACTTCAATTCCCACTGCCAGCAACCTTGGTAATATGTCTTTCTGTTCTGTTACCAATTCATTGATAACATTAAGTCAAGACTTTTGGAAAGGACAAACCCTTCAAGTAATAACTTTATTAAAAGATTAAAACACAAGAAAGTGCAATAATACATTGAAACAGGTTAATATAAAGTCTAATAATTAACTTAATAAAATTCATTAATACTTTATTTTGGATTTTCAAAACAGAACAAACAGCAACTCCTTTAAAAATCATTATGAGTGAATTATTTGGTACTCAACAAACCAAAGCAAATATCACATATGGATCCTTTTCATTATTTCGTGGGATGTGGGTGTTGCTGGCAAGACTTGCATTTGGTGCCCATCCCTAATTACCGTTGAACTGCATAGTTGTGTATGGAGTCAGAGGAGATAGGGGAAGCACTAAATATTTTTCGACAGTGTTCACTATAGAAAATGAAAATGTTGGCGAGGAAGATACAGAGATTCTTGCATCTAGACTAGAAGAGATTGAGGTTCACAAGGAAGAGGTATTAGAAATACTGCAGAGTGTGAAAATAGACAAGTCCCCTGGGCCAGATGGGATCGATCCTAGGATCCTCTGGGAAGCAAGGGAAGAGATTGCCGAGCCTTTGGCATTGATCTTCAAATCATCATTGTCTACAGGAATAGTGCCTGAGGACTGGAGGATAGCAAATGTGGTTCCCTTGTTCAAAAAGGGTAGTAGAGACAACCCTGGTAACTGCAGACCAGTGAGTCTCACTTCAATTGTTGGTAAAGTATTGGAAAAGGTTATAGGAGACAGCATTTACAACCATCTAGAAAAGAATAATCTGATCAGGGACAGTCAGCACGGTTTTGTGAAGGATAGGTCGTGCCTAACAAATCATATTGAGTTTTTTGACAAAGTGACCAAACAGGTAGATGAGACTAAACCGGTTGATGTGGTGTATATGGATTTCAGCAAAGCGTTTGATAAGGTTCCCCACAGTAGGCTATTATAATACAAAATGTGGAGGAATGGGATTGTAGGATACATAGCAGTTTGGATCAGTAATTGGCTTGCTGAAAGAAAACAGAGGGTTGTAGATGATGGAACATGTTCATCTTGGTGTCCAGTTACTAGCCGCGTACCGCAAGGGTCGGTGTTGGGTCCACTCCTGTTCGTCATTTTCATAAATGACCTGGATGAGGGCTTAGAAGGGTGGGTTAGTAAATTTGCGGACGACACTAAGGTCAGTGGAGTTGTGGATAGTGACGAAGGATGTAGTAGGTTGCAGAGAGACATAGATATGGTGCAGAGCTGGGCTGAGAGGCGGCAAATGGAGTTTAATGTAGACAAGTGTGAGGTGATGCACTTTGGACGGAGTAATCGGAATGCAAAGTACTGGGCTAATGGTAAGATTCTTGGGAGTGCAGATGAGCAGAGAGATCTCGTTATCCATGTGCACAGATGCCTGAAAGTTGCCACCTAGGTTGACAGGGTTGTTAAGAAGGCATACAGTGTTTTGGCCTTTATTAATAGAGGGATTGATTTCTGGAACCAGGTGGTTATGCTGCAGCTGTACAAAGCTCTGGTATGGCCACACTTGGAGTATCGTGTACAGTTCTGGTCACCATATTATAAGAAGGATGTGGAAGCTTTGGAAAGGGTACAGAGAATATTTACTAGGATGTTGCCTAGTATGGAAGGAATGTCTTAGGAGGAAAGGCTGAGGGCCTTGAGGCTGTTCTTGTTAGAAAGAAGAAGGTCGAGAGATGATTTAATAGAGACATACAAGATAATCAGAGGGTTAGATAATGTGAACAGGGAGAGCCTTTTTCCAAGTATGGGGACGGCAAACACGAGGGGACACAACTTTAAAGTGAGGGGAGATAGGTATAAGACAGATGTCAGAGGTAGTTTTTTTACTCAGTAGTAAAGGTATGGAATGCTTTGCCTGCAACGGTAGTAGATTCGCCAAGTTTAAGTACATTTAATTCGTCATTGGACAGGCATATGGACGTACATGGAATAGTGTAGGTGGGATGGGCTTCAGATTAGTATGACAGGGTGGCACAACATCGAGGGCCGAAGGGCCTGTACTGCGCTGTAATGTTCTATGTGTAGCTTTCTCAGGAATTTCAGAGAGTGATTAAAAGTCAATCTCACATTGTTGTGGGTCTGGAATTATATATTGGCCTGGAGAGGACAGCAGAATTCCTTTTACCTTCCATCATAGTGAGATTTGAATCAATGCCCACATTTCCACATCCGCCTGGGCCTCTGAATTATTAGTCTGGTAACGTGATAGGTAATTAGATTAGATTAGATTACTTACAGTGTGGAAACAGGCCCTTCAGCCCAACAAGTCCACACCGACCTGCAACCCACCCAGACCCATTCCCCCAACACTATGAGCAACTTAGCATGGCCAATTCACCTGACCTGCACATTTTTGGACTGTGGGAGGAAACCGGAGCACCTGGAGGAAACCCACGCAGACACGGGAAGAATGTGCAAACTCTACACAGAGAGTCGCCTGGAGCGGGAATTGAACCGGGGTCTCTGGTGCTGAGAGGCAGCAGTGCTAACCACTGTGCCACCATTGCCTTCCCTTCTCATTGTAAATATTCATGTGAGTTTTCATCAGAAATGTTGACTTATATATTTCATTAGAAATTTGTGTGGATTTCCATTCTAACTATTGTTACATGGATTTTCAGGCTTAAAATGTTAATTCAAACACCAAACAGAGGTTTTAAGCAAGAGATAAATACATGTTTATACACACTGTTTATATTACAGTACGGTGTAAGAGGTTTCTTTAAGATTGCTTGATTTAAACTTTGTAAGAACACTTTATATTACTAATAGCTAGATAATCAAATATTATTTGTTATTACTTGAAAATAAAAATGCAGAATCAAATTTGCCATTTCTTTTTCTTTTTGAGATGAGAGGCTTCAAACCAAACTCATCAGAAGCTTGCAAAGTACGGTTAGTCTTCAAGGCCTGAAGCCAGCAAGGAATTTCAGATGAAGTCTCAAAATAAAATCTGCATTTGTGCTGTGTTGGTCCCGGAATCAGACTGTTAAACTCCTGTGCTAAAAGGGCAGCGTTGCCATAGATATGAATGGCCTTTTTGCAGTATATTAATAACATGGAACTGGGTATGTGGGGGAGAATTTCAATGCAAATGACAAAACTGGGAAATGTATTATGCAACATCAAAGACAGTAACAGATTCCAAAAGGGGATAGATTGGTGAAAGTGGGCAGTCGCATGGCAGATACAGTTTAAAATGCAAGGAAGCATTCAGTGAAGCATTATGAAAGGAAAATGAGGAGATGTAACACAAATGGAATGGTACAATTCTAGAGACTGGATACATATACACAAATCATAAGCATGATAAGAACTTGTATTTTCATTTAATGTAGTAAAACACAAAAGTGCTGCAAATACAGTTTTACTGGAGAGGCAAAAATTCAAGGTTTAACTGAATTCTATGGACTGTCTTAAAGGAAGTGGGAGAAGTACAAAGGCAAGGACATTTAGGGAGGGAATTGCACAGCTCTGCACCCAGACAGTTCCCTCCCTAATGGCATTGTGCGTCAATCCACAGCAGGTGGACTGTGAGATTAAAGAAGGCAGCTCACCCCCACCTTCTCAAGGGTTATGAGGGACAGGCAATAAATGCTGGGCCCAGCCAGCAACACCGACATCCCACAAAATGAATCAGTTTAAAAATAACTGAATGACCGCCAGTGGGGAAGTGATGAAAATTAGGTATATGCAGGAAACTGAAAGTGGAAGGTTACCGAGAGTCTAATGCAGGGTAGGACTGCAGGAGACTTGAGCTCAGGAGGAGTAACACCTTTGCAATCTGAAAACCAGGATAAGAATATTGAAGACAAGGAGTGAGTAGACTGGGAGTCCATTCAGTTCAACGAGCACAGGAGCAATTGGTAAACAGGATTAGGTCAAGTCAAACACTAAAATCAAACAAGAAGTGCAGATGCTGGAGATCTAAAATAAGAAATTGCTGGAGAAACTCAGGAAAAGATTCAATCCTTGGGTTTATTCTTAGAAAAATAAAGTCAAAAGCACACAAGCTACATTCAACCTTTACAAATTACTGCTTCGGTCTGAGCAGGAGTCCAATTCTGGGCTTCAAAGCGAATATGAAAACCTTGGAGGGGACAAAGACATTTCTTGGAACAGCACCCAGCACTGAGGAACTTTGATCATGAGGAGGGATTGAAGAAGCTAGGAATGTTCTCCTTAGTGCACAGAAGGCAAAAGGGAAGATTTAATGGAGATGCTCAAAATCATAAAGTGGTTCTGGTCATGTTAATCAAGAAACATCTTTGGGGTTGAAGTATTAATAATTAAAGGACACAGATTTAAGACAGCTGTCAGAAGAATGGTAGGGTGTTGCTATGGATAGATGATCGTTTTATATTTTAAGTTACGATGATTTAGAATGCACTGCCTGAAAAAATAGTGGAAGGAGCTGTAACAGTAAGGAGTGAATTGGATAAATATTTGAGAAGGGACAATACTAATTTGAAGGAAAGAGCAACGCTAGAACAACCTGTGGAATTCTTTCAAATATGCCACAGGCAAAATGTTTTGAATGCCACCACACCCCTCTATGACATGATTCAACCAGAGTCCCAGGTAATTTTCAAGATCAAACTTCAATGTGGTAATTTGGACTGAGATTTCTGATGGAACTCCTGTTGTATAACATCAACGATATTTTAAAAAGACTGAATTACAGATTTATACACTACATCATGCACAGTTTAGACTGATGAATTCCTGGTAATTTCTGTCAGCCATAAGATAAATTTATGGTGAAAAATATAAAGCAAATCACATCTTGGCCATTCACAAAAGTTACACCCCTCGTAATTCCACCAACCAAGAATTAGATTTAAAAGTGATCAGTCCAGACATGTAAGGTGAGGGCTGGAACCTTGGACTTCAGACAGAATTGAACTGGAAATTGTTAAAAGCTCCTTTGAAATAAATTATTTTTATATTGTAGATAAAATAAGTTCTTTTTGAAATGGCTTAATATTTCCCAGGGAAATACTGACAAAACACTCTTTATGCAGTCTTCCCCTTAAGCAGGATTCTGATAGCATTACAGAGTCAAAAGCAATCAGCTTCCAGACCAATACTTGTAAAATAATCAAGCAACTTTTGCCAGAGTCTGTCAAAAGCAAACTAAGAGAGTGTAAATACTGTCGTCATTACAGATAATAGGACAAGGAAATGAACTGTGCTGTCCTGCATCACAGCTTAAAAGAAAACTGTATGCAAAGTAAGCTCAGGGGTTATGTCGGAGGGGGTCCCTGATATCTCAGTGCCAGGTAGAAAGAGCGGGCAAAGTTGTTCACCACACTGCAGCTGTCCTGCTCCTCAATCAGTGGCAGTAAAAAGGCGAGGAGCAGCAAGAGGAGCAGGAGCAGCTGGAGAGGGAGTGCTGCACAACAGGCACGGGACAGGTAGTGGCAGATCCCTCCTGATGTCTGCTGAAAAACAAAGTGAAACTAGTTAGAAGGTACTGGGCTAGAGCTCAGAGGTAATGTCAAGCACAAAAACACTGGAATT